>NW_025782007.1:0-38913 GCF_021130785.1 Homalodisca vitripennis | reverse complement strand
CCAGTGCTCCCTCGATCGTTCTTAGACCTTCTGTATGTGATATTTTCTCAGTCGCCCTCCCCATCAGGTTCATCGCTGTAAAAAAAACTTTTGTTTTACGTAACCGTAACGCAATCAAAAGGCAGCAGTTGGAATTGGTATGAAATTAGTTTTGGATTGATGAATGGGCAACATTTAACTAAAGTGTAAACAAATATACTGTAGTTGTGTTAAAAAATTGATGTTGGATTATGTTTTTTATGTTAAAATTTTGCATAAATAAAAAATCAAAAACTTACTTGTCATCATCTTCTGGTTGGTTGAGCATCTGGATAATCACGTCATCAGTTAGGGCCTGATCCTCATCTCTCCATTGTGATCCATTCACTGATGTCCTCTGCACTGATGGGCTCAGCCACTGGAAGGTGGTTACAAAGATTCACAAGCTCTTCATTTTCAGGAGGACATGCTCTTGGCTGGTTTTCAGGAGCAGCTGTCTCTTGGCGGCTTGCCTTTTCAATTCCGAAAAGTTTGCGCCATGACCTTCTTATAGTGTCCTCCCTAACGTTATCCCAAGCTTCTGACACCCAGTAGACAACATCTTTCATTGTGATTAACTTGAGAGCATCAGTGACACCCAGCCCGTCCTCTAGCTTCTCCAGTAGATTTCTAAGCAGCCTCTTTTTGTAGTTTCGCTTAAAAGTTTCTAGAACTCCCTGGTCTAGAGGCTGGATGAGGGCAGTAACGTTTGGAGGCAAAAATAAGGCTCTAATGCCATCGCTGACTAGCTCATCAGCATCTGGATGGGACGAAGCGTTGTCAAGAATAAGAAGGGCCTTGCGAGGGAGTTTTTTGTTCTCCAAGAAAGCTTCAACGACTGGAACGAATTCCTCAAAAAACCCATTGTTTTGAAAATCCGCGAGTCCATCCATGCGTTTTTCTGGTTTGTGTATGTGCTGGGAAATGTGTCCACATTAGTATTTTTTAAAAGCACGTGGCTTTTTTATACTTGCCTATTACAACTGGTTTGAGTTTTCAAACTTCCTGCAGCATTGGCACATCCTAAAACTGTAACTCGATCTCTTTAGATTTCTTATACCCAGGAGCTGATGTTTCCTGCTGACTGGCTAAAGTTTTTGAGGGCAACATTCTGAAGTTAAGGCCTGTCTCATCACAGTTGAATATTTGATCGGATGTAAGACCCTCACTCAAAATCAATTTTCTTATTTTTTCTTCAAAAACTGTCACATCAGTTTCATTACCTGAAAGTTTTTCCCCAGATATATTAAGTTGCCGCACTCCATAACGGTTCTTCCATCGCATTAACCACCCGGAACTAGCGGTAAAAGGTTCATCGCCATCGCCAAAAGATTTATGGAAATCTAGCGCTTTTGCCTGCAAAATAGGCCCACTTATTGGACTTCCCCTTGCTCTCATTTCCGAAAACCATAAGAATAAAGCCTCGGAAGTTTTTTCATACTCACACTTTTTAAACGTTTTTCTCTCTGAATTGCAATTGGAATTTAAGCTCTGAGCACCCCATTTTTCTAAACTCAGCCCTCTTCCTCCTCCAATCTCCGACGGTAACCTCACCAACACCCAAGTCTTTAGCGACTGTTCTTATTGACTCACCATTGTCCAGACGACGAATCGCATTTAGTTTAGTCTCTAAGGACACAACGACACGTTTGCGTTTAGCACTCATTTACACCTACTGTAACTGCACTTAAACACACAATAAAAAAACAGTGATAGACACTTGACTTGTAAAAAGTAAACAAAGGACTGCCACTGAGACGAAATGGCGTCTTCGGGCAGACCGATGATGCACGAACACATCCGAGCTGAAGCTGTACACCAGGACAGCCCACTAGATGCGCAATAAGCTACGGAGTCGAATCGGGGTGGTGGGGAGAGCGAGTGGCTCAGTCGCGTCTCGGCATTGAAACAGTTCGCATTGGTCCGGCGGCGAGCGGTGTCGGGTTACAACACCTGCAGCTGCTCTGGCGAGCGGTGTCGGGTGACAGTGCCGTATGCATTCGGCAAAGATAAGCGCTAAGCTACGCAAATATTTGGCCGAGGAAACACAACAGTTGCCAACAATTTACTGTACAGTAGTTTTAACGCATTGCAGGCTAGCGTGCGTATTGCGATAAAAGGAGCACCCAAACGCTCATTACTGTACGTAGTTTGTGCGTGTTTCTTTTGCTTTTTAAATAAAAAAAATCGTCCGAGGACGGCCTCGGTTAACCCGGAGTCTCGGTTAAGCGAGGCTCGGTTAACCGAGGTTCTACTGTACTTTGGTATTACTGGAGGGCACAATTTTTTTAAGTTATCTTATTGGAGACCTTAAAAAACTTTATTAGAAAGAACAGATTTTATTCGAATTACTGTGAAAATTACATATCATTATTACGTTCTGTTCTTGTTTTTTTTCCTCCCAAAGGAAGCAGTGAGGTCAGCAAGAAAAAGGCCAATCTGTCCTTATCTACTACTGGTTATTAGGCGATATAAATAGGTTTAGATTAGGTAACCTAAGATAACCTTTACTAGCACTCACATGATCTGAGCTTGTGAATTTGGGTACTATCTCAAGGGATGTTTTTGCTTTTTCACCACAAGTGCGAAAAATTTACGATCGGTACTTTTCCAACCCGCACTTCTGGTGAAAAGAAAAAAACATCCTTGAGATAGTACATAAATTCAAGCTCAGATCATGTGAGCACTCATTAATATCTACTTTAACTTTTTGTATTTATAATATGTATGTATATATAAACTAATAACAAATGGTAGGTAGGGACAGATTTATCTCTTTCTTGCTGACCTCGCTTCCTTTTGGGAGGCAGGAAGACAAGAACTGATCGGCATAATGACATGTAATTTTCATTAGTAAGTTGAATAAAGTTTGTTTCTTAATATTCCAATAATGTAGTTTCTTTAGGTCACTAGCAAGAGAAAAACTGTTTAAAAATATAGTGGCCTTCATATAATAGCACAGTACTATTAAAATAGTATAATTAAGTCAAATTCCTGGGAATTTATAATTTTAAAATTGAAATAGCTCAAATTCATAGATCATTTTTGTAATTTTGCAATAAAATAATGTTACAACAAACACCTATATGATTTAAAATATTAGTATTAATTAAATAAAAACATCAGAAAATAACAAGAATGTAAAATTATATAAAATCATAATAAATTGGCCTCCTGAAAATCCCAGAATACTGTAAGTATGACTTTACCAGGTGATGGCTGTGTCCTGCATTTTTAGTAGTAGAATTTGTATGCTTCCACTCAAAGGCTGTCGTTTTGGCTTTGGCCCATAGTGATAGATTCATGTTTCATCACACATTACAATTCTTTTCAAAAAACCTCCTCCTTCAGTCGAATATTAATTTTTCAATTGCTGACTGATTTGAAGCTGGGTTTTGTTGGGAGCGTCTGTGAGTTGTCTGGAGACAGTTCCAACACTGTGTTTAATTTTGCACTTATCAGTTCAACAGTGATACGCCTATTGTCCCGAATTAAAGTGTCAATTCGAGAGAGGAAATCCCAACTTCAACCGGTCGTTCTTTGCGTTGCTCATCAGAAATTGTTTTACAGCTACTTTGAAACTGTTCTACCCATTTGTTAATGTTCGATCATTTAAACAATTATCTCCTTACACTTTTAATATTTTTTTGTGGATTTTACAATTTATTGTTATCACCATCTGCTAAAAAAATCAGATCATGGTACGTTGCTCTTTCACAGAGCACAATTCTCAAATAGACTCTGCATTGAGTAAATTTGATGCTGTTTACAAAATAAGATTGAAGAGCTGACCAGATTCTATTGCAAGTTTGCCAACTTTATATCCTCAAAGTTTCATATGGATCAATTCAGCCGTTTTTGAGCATATATGTACATTTGTACATATGTTATATTAAGGCACTATTCATAGAGGTGAAAGGGTGGCAAAAGGTGAAGAAAAAATTCATTACACTGGTATCCTAATTCCATCCTTTCCTTTAAGTGGCATGTATTAATGCAATGCATTCTTACATCTTTTAATTCTAAAAGTTATCTTATTCTCCTACAGTTGCATCGCAAAACTCTATTCATTAATCATTTATAGTGTCTATTTGTTCTTTGAAACTGTCTATACTTAAATAAGTCCAATTGCTTAACAGCAAAGGAAACCTCCTTTAACTTGATTAGGCTTACTTAAAACAGGCTTTCCGTACATTAGATGATGAATAGTTTGTCATGTGTCACAACTGATTTGGTGTGTTCTGTTAATCCTAGAGGTGTTGGGCGACAGTATGCCATAGTGTGTTTTGGAGAGTCGCAAAAGGGATTTTTTTTTTATTCACTAAAACTCGAAATGAAGAGCAGTATATATGATGTTATATCTTTTCAGAATTAAACCACGGTAACATTTGCATTTGTTAAAAAAAATAGGTATATTTATTATACATAATTCTTTTGAAACTTTTTTCCAACGTTAAGGTAATTACTTGCCAATGAATTATGAAGTTTTTCTATCTAAATTGCATATTTTCTTTTTATTATAAACTGTAATAAATCTGTAGTAACACACAGATTGTAACACTTTAACACTCTGAAACATAAACATTTGGTACCAGCAAGATGGTAGACGGAGAACCTAGAAATGCTTTTCCCTCTCCTCCTTTTCATTGTGTCATTAAAAATATAATTATTTGTAAATGATGGATTTTCATACTACCTTAGTTAACTCTTAATAATTAATTGTTAGTTCCACAAATATTTAAGATATTACATGAAAATATTGCTTGTTTGTATTTTATTATCCAAACAAAGTAATAAATTATATTACTTTTCTTTTACGGTTTTATTGCTGCTTATCTCTGCTGATCAAAATTTAAAATCTTGTCATACAATTTTTCAGGACTGCCCAGGAAATAGAGACGGAACGAGGTGTGCCACTTGCAGAGCTGAGAGACCCACAGCACGATAACGACCGAGTACAGAAGCCAGAGTGGTTGGTACTCATCGGAGTCCTGCACTCATCTGGGCTGTGTGCCCATCGCTAACGCTGGTACGTTGCTTAGTCTAGTTAAGAATACATTAGACTGTCTTTCTGACCACTGATAATGTTCACAAGTGTTGTCTTTGTAATAATTTGGTTTGAATCACCTCAAATTATAGTTGAGACAGAATAATTGAAAGCTTTATGTCATTTAGTAAAAAATAAAACCCATGAAAATTAAACTTATTTATTCTAAAACAAACTGCCAGTTGTATATAGAATTAAATAAAGTTACTAGGGTCTTTCAAAATGTAAGTTACTTTAATACAATAACATTATTTATAACTTTTTGTGCTTTATTTATACATATTTGAAAGAACAACTCTTAGTAGCACTATTTTTCAACATAGTTAACAATTAAGTTTAAGCACTTATATCTAGGTGCGAGCTTCTTAATACCTATTGAATAAATTCTGCTACCCATACATGTAATCGATCACAGCAGTTTTCACAAGGTGTGGCTACTTCATTCATTATCTTTTCTTGTTTGATATTGCCATATGAAACCGTCATCTTCATAGTACCGGGTAAGAAATTTTGGAGGTGATCCCGTCCTCTTTGTTTTGAGTTCATCACTCAAGAGTTTTAATACCCATTGGGTTCAAATTTTATGATATTGAATTTTCTCAGTTTGAAAGATCTGTGATTATAACCTTGGATTTTCTTGAATATTATGAGTGATTTATCCAACAAGGTCATCAATAAATATTGGTGTTCAGCCACTTCGCTTTTCAACGCAAACATTATTACATTCTTCACAAAACAATTAACTCCATTTTAAACTGTAGTACAGCTCAAGATGTATTCTCCATACAGAACACATAATAAATTTCCACCGGTTGAATTTTTTTTACCAAAAGAAATCTAATGACAATACGTACTTCAGAGTCAATGGGAAGTTTGATTGTAGATTTTTAACATTATTTTTTTACTTTTGAAGGACAAAGATGACTGTCCCCACACTTAGTCCTAAAAGAACCTTTGCATCTCCCTTACTATATCCGTGTTCTCTAATGTCCTTGGGGCTGAGGAGATATGCCCCTAGAAATTGTAGTTATAGCAGGACAACTTAGCCATATATGTTCCACTGATTCTTCTGCTTCTCCGCATTGTCTGCATTCATCAGTCTGGTTGAGACTCACCTTCACAAGGTTCTTTAGAAGACCACGTTCTGTTAGCATCCCTACAATCTTTCTTATATCCTTATTATGGTCTATGAGGGATACCCACCCCTTAGCATAAGGAGAAATTATTATTTTTGATTATATTAATCCTGAGGCCCTACTCCAACGGATCTAATCCTCTTTGCCCAATCTTTGACAAGAACTTTGCTGTAGGAGAAAGCTACTCTGCAGCCCAGCTCTGGCCCTACCAAAGGTATCTGCTTTTTCATTACCGTGAATGCCCTTGGCCTGGCACCCTATCGAGTGTAACTCTGTTCTTCTTTGCCAGTTCTTCCAGAGCATTCTTGCATTCCCAGACTGCTTTCAAATCAAACGAGCTGGTGTCAAGGGCCTTTAGTGCAGCCTGGCTGTCAGAGCGTATTAAATATTTTGCTTTTGGCCTCATTTGTATGAGTCTTCTGATACATGATTCTATTGCCATGACGTCCACTTGGAAGCAGGGCATGGCATGTTTTCCCAGGGGCACAGCTATGCCGATTTATATATTCCGAATCCTGCCCTAGAGTCAAGGCGCGCGAACCATCTGTATAAAACTTCTGGACTCCTTTGGTAAGGTAGGCCTCCTTTTTACTCCATTTCTCCCTCTCTACAATAAAGACTGTGTGTGGTTTATCAAAGGAGTATTTCTTAACCATTCTTTCTGACACGTTGGTTTTCATTTCAGCCTCAGAATTTTCATATGACCTTCTGAGTAGGTAGCCTTTAACACCCTTGTACCCAGAAGCTTCATTGCGCTTAGTGCGGCTGTCTTCATCACCTCCTGCACCAGAGGAGTGTACCCCAGGACCACTTTAAGTGCCAGAGTTGGACAGGAGCTCATTGCTCCTGTGATGCTTACGCAAGCTAGCCTTTGAAGACTCTGTAGCCACTTGGCAGCTGTTTTTTGTTCTACTTTCGGCCTCCACACTAATGCAGCATATGTGACCATTGGTTTTATAATGGTTTCATATATCCAATAAATCATTTTGGGTTTCAATCCCCATTTCAATCCAAAGAGTCATTAGCAGGCCCCAAGGGCCATTGTCGCTTTAGATAGAGTGTTTTATCCTGAACACTATTTAGAACAGTTAAAATGGCATATTAACCTTCATTAAGACAATGTGCTTGATGGTTATTGAACGTAGCTACACAACACCACTTAGATCGGGTCGCTTCCCCCACCTGTTCGGTGGCCATGTGCCTCAACAGAGTTATCTGTGACCCTATGCATATGAGTATACAATTATTTCTAAAAGCCCATTAGTATTACTGGTGATACTTGTATTTCCATTTGATTTAAAATTCAAAAAGAACATATTTGTCCTCCAGCTGTTACAGATGAGCAGGAAAACAGTGAATTCTGTATCTTTTATTTATTATTGTTGTAAATCATTACAAAATGGATGAAAATTAAATATTGCATAATTTAAAATGCTCTATTTTATTTGTATACTTATTCGATTGAGCAAGAGATTTCTAAGACTACTATTGCGACTTTATTGCTACTACTAATCACACTTAGCACTTCAAAAAGTTCCTTTAGATGAAATAGCTACAAATAGACCATACTAATGTAGTGAAATGCCTACTGATTGGTGGACCAAAGTGTCTTAGATAAGAGGATACATATAACCTGCCACAGAAACCTAACAGCATAATGTAAAACTTTAAAGTAATATGATTCATTTTATTTCTGAACTTTAAATTAGCCAGTATTAGTTTTTACCTTAGTACTATATCTATCTACAGAATAAAATATACTTGTGCAATTCATATATTTTAAGGTTATTTACAATGTTAAACCAAAATTTTAGTGCCTGCAGTAAAGAGAGTTTATAAAATAACGAGTTTGGTTACAGGTTTGACTAAATTTCAGTGAAATAAAATAAGGAAAACTTCTTTAACCTGTTGACGAGTGCAGCAAAACATACCCAAATGAGTGCGCACTGCATTTGCCGTTTGGTCCCATATGAGGGAGCGCGGCATTTTCCGTTGCAGACTAATGACTGTCAGTTCGTTCTCACTGACTTACTGTGACGTCTGGCGGAGATTTTTGGAACTTTTCAGTTGTTCCTAATAGTGTCGCTTTATTGTGTTGCTAGTCCTGTATCGTGGTGGCACCTGGTGATAACTTTTAAAACTATTTTACGGAGGCGGGACACAAGACCCGCTACGTCTCCAAGGTCGCCATTTTATAAGGCCACTCCCCCAGAATGACACAAAGAAGCGTAAACTACTCAGGCAGTGCTATGTGTGCAAACACACCACTCGAACTGGACAAAGAAGAAAAGAATCCAGCTATGAATGATCAACATGTGATGTCGCCCTTTGTATATATCCTTGTTTTGAGCAGTATCACACACTAGCAAAGTTTTAAAATGAGATTATTGCTTTTAACAATCTACAATGTATTTTTATATACATTTAAACTATAATAAACAAGTTTATTAACATTTAAACGTTTTTTTTATTTTACTCCCTATAAGTCTGTCACTGGTCAGTGAGGCACTCAGTATGGACCGTCATAGTGGCACGGCAAATGCCGTGCACACTCGTCAACAGGTTAAGCCAAAATAACATGCCAAACAAGTTAGAACATTCTGTGGATTGTTACAACATTTACTGACTATGACTACAACAGATTAAATGTATTCTAAAACCTATTCCCCAAATTGTATTATTTGTTTGCTATTGAATGTTGTTCTGCTTTCAGGTGACTTCGGTGGGTACTACTGCCCTTGCCACGGCTCCCATTACGATGCCTCTGGTAGGATCCGTAAGGGACCTGCACCCTTGAATCTGGAGATCCCTACGTACGAGTTCCAGACGGAAGAATTATTAGTCGTTGGTTAAATTTTATAAATATTGTAACCACTTGTGAAACTAACCTAATTAGTCAACACCATGTAACTTTTAATTCAAGTTAAATAAATTCTTGCTTGGCAAATTTGAATGTCTTTGTTTCAGTGTATTGTAAATACATGTTTTATTTCTTTTAATTTGTACAAATATTTATTACAATTTTCAGTCATACTGTGTACTGATTGAAGTATAATGTGAAAATAAAAGTTATGTTGAATAAAAGTTACAACCAAATAGTCCCTTTGTAAATTCCTTCCTTGCTACTTTGTTAAATTGTCATAGTAGTGAGTTTTCCCCTGAGATAATACTTGGTTCTTGGAAAGTAGATATCAAAAATGATGTTTCGATAAAAATAAATTGTAGATAATTGCTTCTTATGGCTACTGGATATTCAATAAAAAATCAGAGTTGTTCACTCGTCTTTATTTCATTATTTTGTACAATTGTTTTGGAAGTAAGATTTTAAATATTTCCAAAGAATTAAAAGAATAGCACTGGTATCTATGTACTAATATTTTTTTATTTCTTTTTAGTGTTTTTAGAAAACACTTTCAAAATCTAAGTATTTACTTTAAACTAATATTTAACTGCCTATGCTGTAGCAATATTTCCTGTCATAAAAAAATTTATAACCAAAATGTCATTGTAATATTTTAAGCTGTAAACCTTTTTTTGGAAAAGATTGAAAAATTATCAAGTTGCTGACTTTATTACTACCAGTAACCTACAACTGATTCCTAAAGTACACAAGTTATTAATGAGTTAAAAGATCCTGCTTGAATTCACAAAATACACGCATCAACATTATTAAATGTTCTATATACATTATTTGTAATAATGTCATGTATGGACTGGCATACAACCCATTCATGGCAAAAATCTGTTTTTATGTTTGGTTCAATTATGGATGTGATATGAATATGAAGTTTCATTATTTGTTTCGATATCAATATCACTTGGATATCGATATACAGATCAGAATATCGACATCCTCAATATTGATTTAATGGAAGAAAGAGTTATAAGATACTAGTGAATTATGTTTCCGCCACCAATGTTTAGTTTGCCTTATTGCCACAATCAAGAAAATCTGTCAAAAAGTGTATATTTATGGCCATTGTAATTTACTCCAGTCTTAGTATTTTGTTATGTGGTAGATTTTGCCTTGTTTTCTGATCAAGAATATATGTACATACATACACAGGTCTGAGAAGCCTACTTCTGTCAAAAGACAACTGGATGTTATAATACATCTTTAAATGTATAGGAAAAATTACGTAGTAACTTTGTCTTTTGTATCTGCATCACAGTACTGTCCAAGCACTACATACTTAATATTTGCTAAAGTGTACAATTCGAAGTATTTATTTTCAGAAATTTTAAATTTTCTTATCTGGATATTTTCTTACTCTGTGCTTAACACCAGTTGCAAAAAAGGACGAAATAAGAAGTGTTGTTACTATCAAGCTTACTCTATGCTTTCACACTTAGCTATTAACAAATTAAAAATATGATTGTGCTGCGATAAAACAATGTTTACACAGAACAGTTGATAAGATTTTACAGGTTCTTTGAATTAATATTTCACAACTTAAGAGACCAAGATGGGAGTTTTTACTATTTTAACCCTAGAGCTGGTATGAAACGAATTTTCGTCGCCAAAGGCCCGTCCGATTTGGCAACGACGAATATTCGTCGCCAAAGTAGACGTGTACAGTTATTGAAATTTTAGGCAATTAAGGTCATATAAATGATTTTTATTTTATATATTCTGGAAGAGCAATAACTATAGTACCGATTTACTGTTCTTCCTTCGATTATTGTCTTCTTTGTTTACCGTAAAATATCGTTTTTTTTTGGACAGCTGACGTGAACGTAGTACGGGTCAACCACATTGTTGTGAAACTGTAAACAAGTGCCGGGTTTTGTGTTTGAGATTACGAATCCAATAGTATTTGGTGTTGTTGTTATTGTTTTTTTTAGCTTTCTTAGGTTATAGCTTTAGTTGTTCAGAATGGGTGAAAACTTTAGAGACCGATCAAATGATCTTAGAGAGCTCGCAGGGCGGGATCTAGTGACGCTGAGTGAAAAAAGAAACTTTGTATATATTGTACATATGTAAATAAGGTAAGATTAAAATGTATTATTTTATTTTATTTTTGTTTTAACTGTCATACTTATATAAGTATAAATGCAGTCAAGAGATTATGTTTACCCACGAACAAAAATATTTATTTAGAAATGTACACATTTTTGAAAATAAATAAATATGGGTGTTTTTTCATACAAAGCCCTGTAACACATACGTTTTGAGGTAAAAGTTACAATAATTATATATTTTTATAATCAGGACAAAATTTTGAATTAGTTATACATTTACGGTTTTGATGTAAAGTTTATTGCTAAGCAGTTACACAACGGAATATTTACAAAAATAATGTCCAAAAAACATTTTTCTTACATTTTGTAAAAAAAAATAAAAATATGTTTCCACGGAAACAATAACATATTGTTATTATAATGCTCTCCATATAGTTGTGAATACATTGACATATAATATTTGATATTTGGACTAACAGTTATGAAATGTGATACATTATAAGAAACGTCTGCGAGGCTGTTAAAATAGAGCCGCCAGTACAGAGTGACACCATTGCCAGTTCTAGGGTTAAAGACCAGTGTAGTGTATTACAGAGGGATTTTCTAAATAGGAAAGGCCTGTTTTCATACCTGGGACTATACGAATATCCATGCAAAATTTCATTACAACCGGTTGAATAGTTTACATGTGAAAACAAAACAAAGGCACTTTCGCATTTATAATATTACTAGCAGTTACCTGAGGCTTGACAAACAATTTCATAGGTTTAGCATCTGTATGAGCAATTTTGGTTCGAATGAATTATATATTGTACACCAATGTTGAGTTTGCCCTGTTAAAAGTCAAATAAGAAGGGTTTTATAACAGTCTATTCATTTTCAGTAAAAGTTAAATAGTTACTCTGTCTTTTACATCTAATTCTTAATATTTGCTAAAAAATGTACAGTTAAAAGTACATTAACAATGATGTTATTTACGTGTTTGTTTCTGTACAAACTGAAAAGTATTGTTATTATTTTAGAACATTGAGCTGAAATTGGTACATCATAAAACAATGTTTACACGAAACGGTTGATTTTTCACAGGTTCTTTCAATTAATATTTCACAACTTTTAGAGACAGGATTTTTTGCTACTTTAAAGACTAGTAGGGTGTAGCCCAGAGGAATTTTTGATATAAGTATAGGACTATATTCATCCCAGGAACCGTTAGAATGTCCATGGAAAATTTCAGTACAATCGGTTGAATAGTTAACACGTGAAAGCAAAACAAACAAAGGCACTTTCGAATTTATGATATTAATATTAGGATATACAACTCATTCCAAAATATTTTGTTTAATAATACAAGAACTGATTAAAAAAATACATTACAAATTAAAAACTAAGTCAATTTAATGTTACAGAAGCAAATACTTAAATTATTTTATTTAATATTAATTTTTAACCAAAAACAATTTGAAGTATAACTTTAAAAAATATATAATAGGAATAAATTTAAACAAGATTATAAACAACAATAGCAATAAAAAATTGGGAAAATTTTAAATCTTTTGTGTTTATAAAAAATTTCTTTGAAATTAAAATATTGCCTTTAGATTACTTCAACAGTGGTTTTCTTCAATTACTTCATAGAAATCTAGACTGTTATGTATGATTCAATTGCAAAACTGCAACAGATCATATGTAAAAATTTGTACATGGTTTCATAGCAAGCAATTAATTCTTAAATCTGCTATTGGAGGTTCAAAGTCCTAATAAGAAAATGGTCAAGTACATTAAAACAACAGGTATTATGGCTTCTTGCAGTCTAGGGCACAAGCAGGCAGTGTATGTTCATAATAACACAACCTTTGGCAGTCTTGTTTTAACTAGCGTTAAACCCATTGCGTTAAATAACAGTCTGTTCAATGAAACCAGTCTTGTACTGACAGACTAGAGTTGTAAAGAAAATTAAAATAAAATTTGTTATAAATTCACAACTTTACGTTATTCCGATACAAATATGTTGTGGAAATGTATAAACTGTATATAAATGATGTCCTCAAAACCTAAATGTTATTATAATTTATTTTAATTGTGAAAAAACTATACTACCTAAAGTAACCTTCCCAGACTAGCAAAGTTTTATTTCTGTCTGTAGACATGATATTTGGAAAACAAACTGACCTATAGACGGTAAAAGCCTCATTTCCAAACAGAAAAACTGAGTTTTGATGATGGTGCACGTAACTCCATGAGAGTGTTAGTAATAGTAAATATATTTTAATTGGATTTACCATTGTAAATTTACACACATACGCATTGGTAACCATGATAGGATCAAAATAATAACAGAATGAATAAATTTGTAAACAAACTGAGTACAATTTTATGATATTTTAACATGTGACAATAATTTTATCTATAAGAAAAAATAGTGTGAAAGTCAAAATGTTACAAGTCTATTACTAGATTTAATTTCAGTGCACTCTTGAGTTTTTAGTTGTAGTGCTTCCTAGCTCACTGAAACTGATTGTTTAAACACTGGTATGAATCCTAATTGTACCCTTTGTGGTCGGAAAGCCTCAAATGTGGCTACAACTTATTTTTCGCTTAGTTCAGATTTAGTCTTATGTGGTCATCCTTAGAGCTTGCCGGGCCATCCATAGTGCTTGGCTGTGTTCTGCATCACCACTCTTCAGCTCTTTAAATGACTGAGATTTAAATTAAACTCTAAAAGAATTTACAAAGTTTATTAGTTTTAAGGTTTAAAACGTTATTAATTGGTTATTTATGATTTGCTTTTAAACGAACCAAGTAATATGTAATTTGAGTTATAGGTTGATCTGTCTTTAAATTATTTTTATTTGCAGGATAAAAATACGATCTGTCTCAATTAGATCTCTAGTATCAACAGAATATAAACTCACTTCCATACGTTGTGCTTTGTCTCCATCAAATGCACCAGTAGTATAATAAGTAAATAGGATACTCTGTAACAGCTACACTGACTTTGACAGTTAGATAAAAAATTGTTCTGAACGTTTACTATGGTATAGAGCACCACCAAGCTGAAAGACAGGACATGGTCATTTCTACATGGATGAGAATAAATTCTACATGGTGCATGTCCAGTCATGGAATTCGCCTGACTATAATTGAAGCCTGTCATTCAGTTGGCTGACAATATCTCTTTTGTCTGCCAGAAAAATGTATTATCTGTAAGATTGTCTATCTATCAGCATGACATCTCAAGAATATTTGCCATAGATCTGAAATTTTGCATGCAACCTTAATCAAACCTGTAACACAGCATATGTGGTGTGGCATACTCCTCCCTCGTAACAATAGTACAAATTGACAAGCCTGCATTGCTCAACATTTAATATATTTTGTAAGCTGAAAGCTATTGAGAATATATATTTTAAATTACCTGATGTTAATATGCATTCAGAGCACAAAATGTGTGATAATATTTACAGGAGATAAATTATTAATATTACTAAATGTCTTGTAAATGTTAAGGGAAATTATGATCCCTTTATTATTGTTATTGAGTACCTTCGATTCTACTGAGTACTCTTGTTTATAATACAACAATAATTCACAAATATTTAAATATGTTCATTTTAATATTATAGTAAAAAATTTGTAATTGTAAAATTCTTTGACTTTATTGGGTCAAAAAAAGGGCTTGTGAAAAAAGCTAAGTGAATTTTTCAATCAAAACCAAGACCGCACCGAGAAAATGAATGTAAACGTCATTCAAAGAACCTTTTATGGTGTTTATAAATCTGCTTGAAGAAGGATCAACAATTAATTGTCATGGATAACACCCCATGCCATTCCATCCAAGAAGAGAATACTTGTATGTATTATGGGCACAAAATAGCGAAATGTGGACATCTAGAAGTGAGTGCATCAGGAAGAAAAATATATCCTTTACCGATTGTGAAAAACACCAAAGTACTCCCCTAAATATCCCAGTAACTTATGTTAGTACCATTTTGATGGCCTCTTACTCTGGCATTAATTTTCTAAATATGCAAATAGTTTTAATTTGAGCCTAACTAGTTTTCCTTTAATACTTTACTTTGTAATTAAAGAAAATCAAAAAATGTATTACTATGTCTAACTAGAGAACTAAATTTTCAATCAGTCAAGCTTTTATGAATCCAGATTGGCAGAAGAGTAGGTTAAATACCTCATAATGAAGTTCATAAAAGTTAAGTCAAGTTGCTCCTTTGTGTAGAAACTGAAATATATTGTCTAAAGTGACAATCTTACATTGATCTATTTTGGACTTATTTAGTAGTATCTTCCTTACATAATTTTGTTATAGGGACACTACTTATATAATTGATGTTTATTAATATAAAAAAAGTAATTAGAACATTGTGTGGACAGGGTCTGTTGTCCACTGAAGCAGCTTAATCAACAATTAACGCTTGCATATAATAGGAAATCTAGCATGATAAAATTTGTTCAAAATCGTTATAACAAAAAATCTTGTAATTTAAGTTTTTGTTTTTTGTTACGAATAGTATGTAAAACTGGTGATAGAATGAACAACAGACAACAGCAGTGCTCCATTCATTGTTCTTGGCTTCCTGTTATCGATTCGAAACTGGATCATGTAGCTACCGACCGCCATTTTGGACTGTACATTGGCACATTTGACAGGTTTCCATATGGCAAGAGTGCCAATGCAACTCTTAAGAACAGTGTGTAAGCTTTGTTGCTACGTAATTTTGCGACTAACAAGTTTTATTTCTTTGAAATAGTAATTGTATTTGAGTTTGTAGTGAATTCTCTTTAGTTTTATGTTAACCCTTTGAATGCCGCAGAAGAATAATTGAGTGACAAAAGAGATTCACCTGACAATAATATTGCAAGTCATATGGAAGAAATGTCAGGCAATAAATAATTAGGGGTATTGCAGAGCTTCAGATGAAAAATGGTATTTTTTGTGGTAATTTCATGAAAATGATACCAAAATGTTTCTATAGAAATGTACAAGTAAATCGCATAAAACCAATAAAACAACAGAAAATATATGTACTTGTGGCACTTAAAAATATAAAAATGTATATAAGTGTTCTTTTCGTTTACTTTTTTCACTAACAAATTAATTACAACAAATTATACTGCCGGAACAATTTTTTTTCATTCATTATAACGTTATAAATGTGGAAAGAAATTGTAAAATTGGTTCTATGAATAAATAAATAAATCTTTATTTGTCGTTCGAATTCTTACAATCATTGACAATGTCATATTGCAGCCTAGGGCATGGTCAAAATAAAACAATTTTATCAAAATAATTTAAACTTAAACTAACATACAAAAAAGAAAAAACAGTGCTTTAGTAGCATAAATTAGTCAGTGAAGGTTAATTTAAAATAAACTAGGCCTAGATATATAAATTAAATAGTAAATAAACAATTGTCAAAATTTACATATAAAAATTATTATATATCTAAAATGTAATGTTTTTTAATTCTAAAAACTCGTCTAAACTATAGAAAGGGTGTTTCAAAAGCCAACTATAAAAGAGCTTAGTGAAGGTTTTATGTGGATACTTATTTACCAGAGGTTCCAAAAAATTATAGATTTTCAGGGATGTTACCATGTGACTATTTAAGGTTTTACTGAGGCGGTGGGTGATAACCAATTGCAGCATTGTTTTTAGTTCTAGTATTGTATGAATGAATTTCGTTATTAAATTTTAAAAATTTTGGATTTTTTAGAATATAGTTAATTAAATCAAATATATATAGATTGATAACCGTTTGAATCTCTAACAGAATAAAAAGTGGTTTACAATGTTCCAGCGGTTGAGAATTAGTCATTAGTCTAATAGCTTTTTTTTGAAGAATTAAGATGTCTTCAGTTCCTGAGCAGTTGCCCCAAAATATCAAACCATATCGAAAAAACTGCTTGGAAATACGCAAAATAGGCAGTCCTCACATAGTTTTTAGGAACAGCACTCTTAAGGCGACTTAACAGGTAAATAACTCTAGAAAGCCTTTTGCTTATATATTCTGTATGTTGGTTCCAGTTTAGTTGGTTATCTATATACATTCCTAAAAATTTTATATTGGAGCTAAAACTGTTATCAAGAGGGGCCAAATAAGGTTTCAAGCTAAAAATTATATTTTGTGTCTTTTCTTCATTTAATAGAAATCCATTAGATCGAAACCACTGGGAAGCACCTATTAAGGTTTCATCTGAAAATTTTGAGAGTTCTCCAATGTTATTTGCAATGTTAATAAAAGTTGTATCATCAGCGTAAAGTATTGTTTTAGCTGTCACTGAGAAAGGTAGATCATTTATACTGATTAAAAATAGAAGTGGTCCAAGGACAGAGCCCTGTGGGACACCATATTTTACTGTTATGTCCTTGGACCTTACCCCATTGATGGTAACTATCTGTTGTCGATCATGTAAATAAGACTTGAAAAATTTCAATGTAGGATCTGAAAACCCGTAATAATTTAGCTTTGTGATAAGATCACAATGGTTAACACAATCAAAGGCTTTGCTAAGGTCACAGAAGGTGACCTGAGCAAAAGCCTTATTTTCAAATACCTGATTAATTTGTCTAATCAAATCATCTATTGCATCAACAGTAGATTTAGTCTTTCTAAAACCAAATTGAGATGCATTTAAAAGATAATTGCTCTCCAAGAAATCAACAATCTGTTCGTAGACCAGCGTTTCAATTAGTTTTGATAGGACTGGAACAACAGAAATGGGACGATAGCTCCCAGGCTCATCCTTCGGACCCTTTTTATATATTGGGCAAATTCTGGAAACTTTAAGTTGTCTAGGAAACACCCCCTCTTTTAGTAATTGGTTGATACAGGTTGCTAGAGGATTTACCAAACTTAAAGCTATTTTTTTTAATAAGTTATTTGACATATCGTAAAAATCAAGGCTGTCAGAATTTTTCATTTTTTTAATGGCTTTCAAAACGTTCTCTGGAGTTATATTTTTCCAAGAAAAGTACTGGTTGGACACAATAGCTGGCAGCAACTCATGACTTTGAACATTATTTACAGATGATTCTATGTTTCGTTTAACTTCATTTACAGAATTTACAAAATAATTATTGAAAGTATCAGGATCAATGTTGGTTTTGAAATTATTAACTTGAACATTATTATTTTTTATAATATGCCAAGCCGATTTGCATTTATTACTACTTTGCTCTATATAATTTACATTACTAGCTAGTTTTGCTTCTTTGATGGACTTTTTATACTGATATTTTAATTCGTTATACCTATCTCTTAAGGAAACATTTTGATTATGATTGCCCTTTATCAAGTCACTAAGAAACAATAATTTTTCTTTCATTTTCCTTAAATTGTCAGTATACCACATTTTATTCTTTTTTTTTGGATAATTGTTCGGTTTTAATTTTTTTAATACTTTAAAAAAATTTATATTGTTAATGATAACAGTGAACAGAGACTCAAACATGTATTCCGCACCATTGAATTTAGTTAGATATATTAAATTTTTCCAGTCATAAGTAGCTAGCTTTGAAGATAGATTTTCAAAATCACATTGAGGGATAAACAATTTAATGGGATAGTCAGTTCTAGAATTATTGTAATCGTTTTTAGTAAATGTTCTATTTTTCATCCTAATGTTGACAGTGATGCCATCATGATCAGAGAATGGGAATTTGAACGTACTGACTGAGGCTGTCTTGAGAGAATGTCTTCTTATAAAGACATTATCTAGACAATTTTTTCCTCTAGTTGGTGTATTATTTAAATAGTAAAAATCATACTGTCTTAAGATATTAAGCAGTTTGCTAACTGTTGCAGTGTTTTTTGTAACATCAAAGCAAATATTAACATCGCCTCCCAATATAATATCACAATTAGACTTTTGCGTAATATATGACAGCAATGTGTCAAGAGTGCATAAAAATATATTGGGGTCACCATTTGGAGAATGATACAAAGATACTACCAATATTTTAAGATCATCAATAAAAATAGCAGAGGCTTCAAAGTTTAATTCATCACAAAATCCACTAATGTCCCACTCCCTAGATTGAAATTTACCATTTACAAATATGGATGTTCCCCCTCTAATGTGGTTCTGTCTGCAATATGCAGCTGCACAGTAATAATTATCCGGAAATGATAATTTAATTTCATCATATCCAAGCCAATGTTCTGATAGGCAGATTACATGCACATTAGGCATACTAATAAAAAAACTTGCTAAGACATCAATTTTATTTTTTAAACCTTGTATATTTAAAAATATTATGTTAAACTCTATGAAATGCTGGTTAGATGGATTTCCAGAAAGAGTGCGGAGTTCAGTGATTGAGCTAGTTCCTGTTTTACATTGGCTAAATTGTAAAACAGGAACTAGTTAACATAATAATATAATAGTTAACATAACAGTTTTAGAAATTAAGTAGATAATAAAAAAGCATTTTTGCAGTGCCCTGCCGGTAGCCTACACCACACTAAAACACAGTCAACAACAACATATTATGTATTCTCATTTCTCTTGTTTCATATCTCAAATATATAGTCTTCATACCTATTTCGATTTTTCAAAGAAGTATATACACACATAAAAAGTGTTTAAGAAACTACACACCATGGCAGCCTTCTCCTCACTGCATACACACCGTTCGGAATCTCCAATTAACGTGTAGACCAATACGTAATCTTCAAATTTATTTTGTTCTTTCCCAAATAATAAATACACAGGCATAAAAAGTCATTCAATATTTTGCATACGTGTTTGGGAAACTACACGCAATGACAGCCTTCACCACATGAATACCCGTTGTATTTCTAATGAGGAATAAAATATGTTTTTAAATAACATGGGATGTAAAACAGATTAATTAAATTTACAGTAACAATCACCTGGTACTTTCCGCATCGTTAACCAGCGACGACGGATCGTCGCTCTGGCATTTTCCATAGAGTTACACTGTGACGAAAGATCATCTCTGTGGCATGTAAGTGGTTAAACTAATTATATAAATGGCTAACCCAGATGATGAAAACTTTGGTCAATTCCTCAATGTGACATTATAGAAAAATCTTCAAAAGAATTCTGTTTTTATATTTTTTGTCCAACAATAACTTTAGAAACCTAAATTCACATAGAACTTTGAACAAATTAACAAAAATATTTACTCTATTAGCATGCTAAGGAGTAGTACAGAAGTAAATTAAGCGTTCTAAGAATAATAAATTATGACAGTATAAGTCTTACTGTTTCCAAAATTAAATTTTAATTCATTTTAAAGTAGACAGGAAATTCACTATCACAATGCAAAGGAAAAAATAAAATTGATATTCCTCACCACAGATTGTCTATAAATTAAATTTTAAACAGTTTTATAGTAAATTACATGACTCTGTTGCATTACTACAAAATAAACCCCATTTTACTATATTCAGTAATTTTTATAATGCATAAATATAACATTTTATGAGCACTTAATAAGTTAGAATTAGTTTCATTGAAAATGGGTACTTTTACAATCATGTATTTGAAAAATCCTAATTCATATGTTTTGATCAGCGCGTAATAAAAAAGTTGTTAACTCTTTTAATTATTTTGATATTTACAAATCTTTTGATTGGTGGGATGTTATACTTTTTGGAATGAATACATTTTTAATTATATGTATGTGGATGGATTTGTATGTACTATGTCAATCTTATGCGTACATATTATGATATAAAATATTGATTAAACAGGATTTTTCTGTAACAATTTGTTTGTTGTGATTCCTGATTGTGGGTCACAACACTCTGGTATGATTTATTTATTTTATCCTACATTTTAGTTGTTTTAGGTTAGTTATCTACATGAGGAAGAGATTAGATTGCAGATCTCAAAACTAGTCTCACTTATTTTTTGTTCACTAAACCTTATCAGTCCTTTCATTATCAAACCTTATCAGTCCTTTCATTATCAAACCTTATCAGTCCTTTCATTATCAAACCTTATCAGTCCTTTCATTATCAAACCTTATCAGTCCTTTCATTATCAAACCTTATCAGTCCTTTCATTATCAAAAACAAAGAATGGATGGTACTTTGGGATTATACCGACCACACCAGTATGAAGAACACGAAAATATAAATTTATAGAAACAAACATGATAGAATGAAAAAACAACTCTTTAATTACAAAATTACAAACCTTACAAGCATTTCCAAGTATTGTGATCAGTATTGTTGTCGCTGTTATCTTTCTCGAGAATCCCGATTACGGCAGGCCGCGCGGCATCACATGATTTACACGGTACATAATTGCCTTTCCATTACAATTCAATTTATATTTCTGATCAGCCCCTCTAGAATTTGATATTTTACTGATAGGTACTATCTCGAGGGATGTTTTTCTTTCGTCGACATCAGCGTGGGGCAGCACCGAAGCCCGCGCTGATGGCCGGAGGCACTCGCATTTTGGGTGGCGGAGTGTGATCAAGAATAAAAACAAGTTTTGAGTGTTTTTTCAATAAAGAGTTTAGTTTTAGTTTGGTAATGTTTGTTTTTATTGAAGTTTTGTGTTTGGAGAAATGTAGAGCTAAAACACGGAAGTACAACAAAGCGACGCACCAGCTGAACGGGCGGCGAGACTCTGCAATCACGTTATCTACTAGACCGCTCGACTTTGACCTCTGTCTGAGGATGGGGAGGGGTTTGCGATAAGACAATTCCTGTTTTATATTGACGAAATATTGTTCTACGCTAATCTAGTAATCAGTAGAAGCAAAATGTCAAATAACGATTCATGTCTGGGTGTGGTCGGTATAATCCCAAAGTACCGAATGGATTAACTCTTTTCTTGACAATATATAGTGAGTGTGTGACAATACCAAGAGTAGTAACAGTATTGGATAATATATCTAAATGTATACGTGGTAAGTAAAGGTTTAACCAGTTATTGTACTAGCTAGTTGAATTCTTTTCAAGGACTGACTTATTAGCTATAAATAAAATTAACACTAATATAGGTTTAATTTAATTTTTTTTAATTATATGCTTATTTAATAATGTATTTTATTTTTTAAGCATAACTAATTGTGAACTTTGACTGTTATGCTTCATCCTTACACATAGAGACGTTTGTACCATGAATGGTTGGTCGGGGCAGGTCCGTCCTAGGGGTCTGTGGGTGTGGTGCTGGCATTGTGTGTGAGGTGTGAGTGAGATAAAACACCACAAATATTGTTTATTTCTAAAATATTCTTATTATTTATTTATAAATTATTGTTATTAGGTATTATTAATAGTTTTTGATTCTTATTAAAAATGGAAGTTGTAATATTATTTTGTGTTATGATTGCATAACTATATTTTTATTTATTTTTTTTTTTAGAAGTATCATATTTAAAATTTTTTAGTGTTTAGATTAATGTTTAATTTAATGTCTTTAGTAAAGTAGATTAGTGTTAATATTAATTTGGTTAATATTTGTTGTTACATAATTATTGTTCAGACAGGTTAAGTGTAAGAAAGGGCCATGATGCAATTTTTTTGGAAGATTGGGATCTCTATTGATGCTGTCCATTATGAGTTCACAAAACTCCAATCAACGATCAAAATCGTCTTCACTTAATTCTGGAGCTAAGTGCATTTTATAACCTTTGAAATGGTATCTTTTTCAAAACTTTCCTCACTGAAAAGTGGCTAATTTCATGTTGTGATGCGACTGACGTAATAGAGGTATGTTGGTCTTCAACAAATGTTTTTAAGATGTCCATAGACTTTTCCTCATTCGTTGCTGTCGGTGGTTGTCCACATTTTGGTTGATCCTTAATACTGCCCCTGTCTCTTCAAAACGCTCTATGGTTCTACCAACAGTAGATTTGGAAACAGGATTCCTTTCTGGAAATGTATCATTAAATAAATTTTGCACTTCTTCTAAAGATCTAGTACGATCACTGTAACCACACATCATTAACAACGTGATTCCTTCTCTTTCGCTTAGTGACATACCATAGTGACAAAAAATATTGGGCTAAATGTTGATGTTACAGTTAACTACTACACTCATCAAAACCTCTTAAAGACAACTACACTGTATTCCTGATTAGGATAAAACCCTAATGTGTTGTTATTGTTGAACTAATGGGCAAAGTTCAACTGATAAGGAAAAACAAACAACATCTGAGATCTTTCCTTTAACCCTTTCCAGGCCAGGTGGCAATATATTGCCACCATAGATCGCGTCTGAAAAGTGCCAGGTGGCAAAAGATTGCCGTCGGTGACATACACGAAAAGCGCCAGGTGGCAATATATAGTCTCCTTGATATTCGTCGTTTTCTTAAATAAATACGACGTCAAATGTTTTATGTTTTTTTATTCCCTGGTATATTTGTAGATAATTAATATGAATATCATTTTTATTTTGGAGGTCTATGCATTTTTTATTTCGTAATTGTCACCGTGACATTATCAGCTGACTCGATCTATTGTTGTTAATTCTTTATGCTTTAGTGTAATCGTATTATTGTATGCTGGATTCTTCTTCATTATTTTATTTTGTGGTTGTAAATATTAGTAGTGTTAGTTAGTTGTTACGTGCTTAGCTATCTTGTGTAGTAGTTACAATGACTGACAATTTGCGATCTCACAGGAGTGAAATTGTAAGTAGCATATTTGTAAATAGAAAAAGTGTAAATAAATTTCAAATAAAATTGTGTAAATATTTCTTGGTAAATAGTGTTTTTTTAACTGTATTGAAACTGTTTATGGATCCTACAATCATCTGTTTAACATGTACATCCATAATGTGAATATTTATTTTAAGTTTCTTGCAATGTAAGAGTCAGTTGCTTTAACACTTATAAAATGTTGCGAAGCACAATTATGCGTATTTATACAAAATGTGTTATACAAAAATTATTTATGAGAGAAATAACACAAAATTTTGTATGATTGTTCCTTTCTAAATGTACAATATAATAAAATAGCTTCCCACAGTAAAATTATTTTTCCTTTTTTAAGTATTTACAAAAAAAATAAAAAATAAAAAATGTTTTATGTAATCTATTAAAACATTATTTTTTAAATTTTAAATTACTTAAAACTACATCTGTATATTTTTTTGTTGATAGTATAATATATCTATAAGAGTAATTTGGTACAACTGTTAGGTCATTCTCTAATTTGTATGAAAAATTATAAATTTTAATCTGAGAGACTGCAAAATCACCAATTTTAGCCTGGCACTTTTGACTAGTCACAAGGGGATATGATATATGAAAAAATTTTGCAACATCTCATATTTGGTCCTGGCCCTGAAAGGGTTAACATTCCAATGTTTAGATAGGAATATTTTTGGAATAACATCGAAGGACAGAAAGTTAAAAAAAACCATTTTTAGCAACCTGTTGAATTTGCAAAAATTTACTCTCTTTGCTAATAAATTACTAAACCGATTCAAAACTTCAGCACATCAAAATTTCAAATTCAAGCCATCTTTGAATAGCTACCATTTCGGGCTGGTTGTCCATTTAAAGTCGGATTTGCGGCATTATATTCTAAGAATAAAGACCTTTAATTTGATGTGCATATCAACGTATGCTTCTATTTAAGATTTTCTTCTGCCTCCATGTGGGCCGTCCCCCTGAAGTGGTAGCGAGCAGCTCATTGAAATTGTAGTAAAATATTGTTTTATGCCCAATAACAGTGTACCAACTTGTATAGCTCATCTGTAACGGTTAAAAACATATTAAGCCGTGCCGGGACTTTTCACCAACCCTGTATAACTATTGCAACTTAATTTTTTGGAATACATTTTAATTTTAATGGGCCATACAGTACCACTGTGAGTACAATTAAACTGAATTATTATAAACCCATGAGAAGGAGGGGGAGTTACAGAAAGGAAAATAACTTTTAAATTTATCCATCTCGAACATGAGGGACATGTGTCACTCATTGGTAATCTTGAATAAAACATGCCAAATATACAGGAGGGCGGTTTTGAAAATAGAATTAATATATACTACAAAATTATATATCCAACTGACTGTAACAGTGGCATTAAGTGTCTCAGTGTGAAGCTTAATCCAGCTCCTGTTTTGGGGTCAGATTTATTATTATGTTTGTAAATTACAATTGCATATTACAAATTAAGAGACAAGCTGTAATTGCAATTCTTAAATTTACGTTTAAGAAAAAATATAAATAACAAATATAATAACAAATAAAATTAATAACAAATAACTAAAGTTCTATGTTAAATTATATCTAACTTTAAACTGAAATACCTACACTATGTGGTAGATCCACAACTTAAATTCGAGAAGCCAATAAAATTAAAAATACCTAAGTAGAATGAATACGTGAGCAGAATGGAGAGCGGGAAGTAATTTAAACAACCCATTAAAGTACGAATTAATTTATTTTTACTGGAGTTTTTTATTTACATTAGTTTGATTAAATTAATTCAGTACATACATTTACAATGACAGAACACAAATTGCATTTTATTTTTAAACTAATCACTAGTTTGTTAATTTTGGATCATCACAATCATTTTGGTTGAAAATCACTCAAACATTAATAAACTCCAGTTGACTAAATCACACATTAGTTCACTCTTGGGCAAGAATTACAGTGCTGGCAGAGGTATCTGCATGATAAAATGATCACATAAATCTTTGTCATTTCTTTACTGATAAAACTTTTTAATTATACTCAAATGCTCTGGCTGTACAGTATCAGTTAAATTGTGCTTTATTAGAGCCAGTCTAAAACAACATCGAGTTAACAACGATCTACGAACAGTTGACGGTAATAAATAGATAACACACACGAGATTATAGTGAATCCAAAGCTCTGCTACCTGCGACGCTCGCCCTTCTGTGTCTTTCGCTTCTCTTTCTTCTCTTGCTGCTGTTGCTTTTGTTTCTCTCTGGAAGTTAAATCCAAATTTTAGAATCTTTCTTCATTAGTGTTATATTATAATAGTGAATTTTGTTGAAATTATTTTATTAGTTGCTGTAAATAATAACTTTATAAATTCAAAGATTTAGAGAGCGGAGTCATCTATTTTATAGAGCAGTAAAACACAGAATATATGTCATTCGAAAGGATAGTCATTTATGTACTATATAATTATGTATACTAAATTTCTGATATAATATAGTAGGCTCATATTTGAATATTAACTAACAATCTGGACAGGGCCGGACAGAACACCACTTATACATGATAGATAGTCTAAATGAAAAGTTGATAAATAATCTGTGAAAATAGGATCATTAACATCCATGAAATTTATATGACTGATCCCTGATTTACAAGGATCTATTTAGCAAAATAATACAACCCGAAAGACGAAAAGGTCAAAATTAAACCAATAAACTTAAAATACAAACAAGAATTGTTGATGTTTTATTAAACACTCTTTTAGCCCTGGAAATACTTGCTAGTCTATAAATAGTAATTTATTAACTACCTCCGTCATGTATTCCACAAGAAAGTTCCCTTACAAAGTTAACTCTTACTCAAACAATACGGATTTAAAATTCAGGACCTATAACCCCCTAGTGAGTACAAAATGGAAAAAAGCAAAATCATAAAATACAGACCAATTGGACTACTGCAAATTAAGTCATAGCAAATAACATTAATACATTTTCATCAAGCATCCAGCTACCTTTGTCAAGATTTAATAGAAAAAACTAAAACATTCAGGAATATGATTTATCCTTTTAATTTATTAATTAATTTAACGATTGAACCAGTACACAAGAGACTTCTTAGCAAATAGTAAACGATTATATGAGTAATACACTCATAGTCTATACTGAAAGCCAGTCCTACAACCCTCTCAATACAAGCTGGCATTGTTTATTTTGGTCAACGACAACCAATCCCCAACATTGGAAAATATACTGTAACAAAATACACATTGTTGGTATTGTTCCCCTGGCTACCAACAGGCATTTAATAAAATGCAAAACTCTGAAATAACAAGGATATAAAAAAAGGATCACCCACTTTAAGTTTTATAATTAACAGTGCACTATATAACTCGGCACAATTCGAACTTCCAAACAAAGATGAAAATGTTTAGTATACAAACAACAATAACCACTGCACAGAAGAGTGACCAACAAAATCACATGTGGGAAAATAACAGATTGGGAACTAGAAACAGGATGATAGAAAATCAGACTACTAAACACTGAACACAGCTCATAGGCTTTCGATTGGTGTTTTAGTTGAAGGTCTGTGACCGGTAATAATGATTTTATTGGTAAATTAGGAACTGACACTTTTGGGATCGATCGCACTTTGGAAGTTAGCTGATCAAAACCAAACGGGTCTAGGGTTAAATCAACTATTATTGCCTTACCTGGTGTGTTATTTGTGTTATAGCAGAGACTAAAATTTAATTAACCTATAAACACAGAACTATGGGGATAGTACTATATTTTATTTGAAAGCCATTGGAGGTTTAATAATCAATAATCATGTTAAGGTGTGCAATCCAGTCAAAATTTAGAGTGAGTAAAATATAAAATTACTTGAAATTAAAAATGTATTTTGAGGCGGAATTAGAGCTTTTTAGCCCTCTCTTCCAGTCATTGAAATAGTATGCAACCTCATACTAACAACGAACAACGCAACATTTGACAAATAACATTTACTTACAAACTAAAGAACATATTTGGAAAATAAAATGTGCTATACATTATTGTATAAGATAACATTAATACAAAAGAAATACATTAAAACTTAAATATATTCATTCAGTTACAACCCGAGCAATATACTACTAAAAATCCTAATAAGTACTGACAGATATACATTTAGAAGATAATCAGTAGTGATTAAAAAAATAATACTTATTATGTGTGTTTTCAGGGATGTGGTTATATTTGTATTTTATATTAAATTTACATTACAGAAGTTGTTTTCTTTAGAATAAATCTTGTTACTAATTACATATTCAGTTATGAATCTTATTCAAGGCTGAGGACCACAAAACTAACTGAAGTGAACACTAGTTAATTATGTGGAATGTGCTAATCATGAAATGCTCCTATGTAAATTACTGTATTGGGATAAAAAGTAAAGAACTATGTTAGTATTATTTAAAATTCAGAAAAAGAGAATAATCATTTTTAATATGGTCAAAACTAAAAATCAAACTGGAATAATCTTAAATGTGGTGTACCAGTTAGCACAGGGTTCCACTCTTGAACCCTCTCTTTTCTTAATATGTGCAATTGATTTGGTTGATAGAACACATGAAAATATAATAATATACTGACACAAACAACACTGATTTGCAAAGCTTGAAACATTGCAATTAACTAATCATATTTTATGTTAATGTGTTTTCACACACAATGTACAACAATAAGACATTTAAGCAATCAGTAATTTCAGTACTGCTAATAAGCTGTTGTCTGTGAATAGTCACAGCAAATGTGTGGTGATGTATTATCGTAATAATACATAAAATACGGACTGTGAGCAAAATATTGTTAAAAAAACTACTGTAATTACTGTATCTATATATGTTTTAAACACACATAAATTATGACAATAAAACTGCGTACTGCCAGCTACTATCATTCGCAAAGAGATTTATTTGAAGATTCTGTAGATTCGAGACGCAACTTCAACATATCACTGCTAGTGATATTGTGAAATTTGTGCCTTTCCAGGTGTATTTTAAGCACTTTTATTGACTTAATTCATTTCTTGGTTTGATTCAATAAAGCATTTGGATAATATTGATATCGGAATTGAGTGAGTGAAGCCACGGTATCAAGAATTATAAATACCACGAAACCACGGTACCACAAAGAATCGAGGTTTCCACTAAAGGAATCAACTTTTTACTGAACTTGCTGTTTACTATGATTATTTGGTATCAATTTACAATAACGTGACCATGGAAAGGTATGTTCATTTTTTTCCTGAAAACTACAATTTTTCCTGTAAACAATAGTGAAGAAAAAATTCGTCGGCAACGAAAATCAAAGGAGTTATGATTTTTTGAAATCCTCTGAAAACTCTGTTTTTGACAGTACCTCTGGCAACACTATCCATATTTGACAGTTTGGTATTACTCTGCGGCTCTCTCAAATAAAGAAGGGACGCCATTTTGAACTATTTTGTTCCTCCGTGTCTATTCTTAACCTCCTAGTTCAGTAGTGGTAATGGCACACCTTTGTGTTGGATGTTCATTAAGGTAAGTGATAAGTTACTGAAATGATGCTGACTAGTACGTTAATCCTGTCAACGATGCCTGCCCGCTGCGCACTGCTTGCTCTTTTAGAAAAAAAATTAACTCGAGCTTGCAAAAGTCGAATCCCAGATCACGTGATGCCCCTGCTTCTTAACGCAATAATGCCCGAAAGGCATCAATATAATATAATAATATACTTTCCCCCCAGTTTATATGCACCTGTGATAAAAATACTTGGCTATAAATGCCCAACCCATGAAAAAAAGTCCATTTTCCATGGTCACGCTATTGTAAATAAATACCGATTATTTCTCCTTACACATGAATTATGGTTTATTAGTTTATGGAGTGCCTCCAGCAGCTATGCTGATGTATATTTTACAAACGAAGGTCGTAAGAATTCTAGCAGGCATATCTCCCCTCATGCCCGTTGCAAAACCAGTTTCATTAACTAACGCTTAATCACTTGCAGATAGCATGTTTAGTAAAATTAAAACTTTACACATTCATGAAGACGCAGACATTCCACAGGCGTTAAACAAGACATAACACATAAAACTAGTACAGCATTGCCTAAATTTGTTTGAACATTCACTTCAGTACATGGGGCTAAAAGTATAAGTTACTTATACACCTCCATGACATTCCTGACCTAAGCATTCCTGACTTATGTGTGTCACAACATTTTGGTACAATTTGTTTATTTTAATCTAGATTTTAGTTGTGTTAGGTTAGTTATTCACTAGAAGTAGAGATCATATTGCAGATATCAAAACGTAGTGTTGCTAATTTTTTATATTATTGAACAATGCCAAATATGCAGAAAAATCATGTTTCCTTCACAATACTTATATCATTAAAAACTAACATCAAACAAAGGTTACAGGACATTACTTGTAAATTCAGAAAATAATTAATGTCAAGTGTCATGAGCAAAGGGCATTCTATTCTTTAACACAATATTAAAATATTTGTAAAAAAATTATATCATCTGTAAAGTAATTATATACCTACATATTTAAATTGCTGTTTTACAAGGGCTGTTCAATAAAGACTGATCATATATTTTTTTAACAACATACCTTTATTCATCTTCATAATTTTGATTGTCCTTCTGAAAATAATCTTCCTTGAATGCGACGCACTTGTTCTATCCTTTCTGCCAGTCTTTAAATATATAGCGGAAATTATTTTTTGTAAGGTTCCTCAAAGTCACCTCCACAGCTTCACCATTACTTCTGATGATTGACAATGCCTCCCATGACAGCATTTCTCCAAATTAAGGAATAGAAAAAAATACATGAGGCTGAATCCGGACTATAGGGATGCACTTCACATTGATTTTTGCCAGACATTCAGAAAAAACATTGGCAATACGTAGCGCGCATTATTGTAGTGCAGCATCCAGTCTGCTTCATGGAAACGTGGTCTTTTGCACCTAATATAGACGTAATGTCTTCAGGATATCCCTGTAGTATTGCCCAGTTACCAGTGTGTGTGCTGGTACAATATGCTGATAAACCATTCCATGAATATCAAAGAATGACATGACCATAACTTTCCCAGCAGAAGCAACCACTTTTGCTTTTTGGGGGATTGGTATTGAAGATTTCCACACTGAGTTTTGCTGTTTGCTCTCAGGATCAAATGATGAAGCTAGGTTTCATCAGCAGTGATGACATTTGAAAGAAACTCCAGATCTTCCTTTACCATCAACTTTGACAGCATGCAGACCTGGAATCTTGGAATCGACAGTCTTGGAAACCATCATCCACAAACACGTCTCACGTGTAATTTTTCTGTCACCAAAGTGTGGGTGGCACCCAATGAAATGTTCAGTATTTCAGAAAGTGATCTCAGGGCAATTTGTTGATCTTCTGTCACAATGAATGACAGCAGCAGTGTTGATGTTTTCTTCCATAAGAACAATCATTCAAGAAGAGTCCACTTTCCCTTGAAAACGATTGTCTCCCCTCTTTAAACATTTTAAACCACCTTTGTTCGAGCCGTGCACAGACAGGTGGGTACCAGAAGTACCAATAATGAAACTACTATTGCGTGATTTTTTTCACATTAAGCAAATGTAATATCAAGAGTAAATTTTAGCAAGCAAAATTATTACCATAAGAAAATTATGCTCATTCTTCATTGAACAGCCCTTGCATTATTGTTATTTATTTACAGTATGTATTCTGTGTTTTTAATTTATTTTGGTATCAGATTTATACAAATTTAAAAAGGAAAATTAAGAACTTTCTACAGCCTAGTTTCACAGCATATAAATTATTTTTATTGAATTTGGTTACCTGTCCTCTTTGTCTTTTTCTTTTTTCTTCTGGCTGTCTATTTTAGCTTTTTCTCGCTTCTCCCTCTCAGCCTGGTGAACAGCTGCAGCGTTTGTGTTCTTGAAAAGACCATTTTCTTTCCCTTCGGTTCCTCCTCCACCAACATCATCTTCTTCCCCACTGTCTTGATCAGAAGTCTAGAATCAAATTTAAAAAATACTGTAATTCTCATCCATGATAGTGAACATACAGCAAGTGATACAGATAGTGATACATCACTAAACTTTAATAAACCCTAACAATATACATTCTTCTACTAAGTGACAAAAATATAAATAATTATGTAAGCATTTCCGTATAATTTTCAGGGAATACACAAACAATTGCTGCTTATAATTTACATGAACACAATGTGGAAATAGGTTAATGAGTAGCATGCAACTTGAAATGGTAAAAAAGCATATTCTTTACAAGGAAACGATTCCACTTTAATCACAGTTATCCACTAAAACTTGAAACATTAATTGAAGCTTGTTTAGTTAATTTTGTGCAATTATTTTTAAATATTGATCTAAACTTATGTGTCAACAAAAATTAGCTAAATTGTTCAATCTGTAAAACAATGTATGCTTTTAACTAATACCACAGCAAAATCTTATATAAAAAAATGAATAAAATGATCTATACTTTGTAAGATGTAAATCTAAAATGACATTTTTCAATAGTATAAGTGTTTTTTTTTTAATAGATGAAGTTCTACTGATTAAATTAAATAAATGTTTAAATACCAGCTAAAATAACCGGCAATGAATAATAGGCCTGTACTGGGATGACCAGCATTATTATGATACATTGATATAAACAGTAGATATAAACAGTAGTGCTTAGCAGTTACTCACTGCCTTCACAATCACCGGTAAATAGTCTGTGAACAAGTTATACTATATGACTTGAAATATTGCCTTGTGGCAGCAAAAACCACGTGAAACTACAACTCCATCAATTGATGGGATTCTCAATCTACTGCGATTTTGTCACCTCGTAAAATGAAGGATTAGAACTCAGTGTTAAATATTTGACAGTCTATTGCATTTTACTTTTCTACATAACAATAAAACTTCTGCTTTTTTTAGTTTAGACATTGAAACTAATTTTACACTAAAATACAAAATTTCGGATTGTTAAAGTGAGAAACCTTATTCAATATTAACTGGAAACAATGCAGAGTCCATGACAATGCAGCATTAAAGGAACTCTGTTTTATAAAAAACGGGTTAATGCACACATTCTTGTCCATCCAAATGGAGTTGGAATTGTTTCTACCTACAACTAAATTAACTTAAGTATTTTAAGCAGTCCACCAACGATGTTGTTTTACAAACCTGACTATATTGTGCTAAGATCGCTTCTCTAATTTTTCTTTCTTCGTCAGTGTAATTCCGTTGTACAATAGTGGGACGTATGTTCGATTCCAGCAGTTTTGCCAACTTCTCCTCAACATTATCCAACACTGCTGGGGCACTGACCGCATTAGAAGCAATATTTGACTGACTAGCCTTCCAATGATCAAGAATTTCTCTGCAGTGTAAAGGAATATCATTCTCCTGCAACAAAACATATATATATATATATATATATATATATATATATATATATATATTTATAGAAAACACACAAATACAGTAGCTTTTTCATGTGTAGTTTGTTTTAAGTGACATTTTAAAAACTAAATATAATAAAGCACCTATTAAGACAATTCCAATCTTTTTTAAAGCATTTAACTTCTCATAATCCTAGCCTTTAAAATTATCAATGATTTGATGGTAGCATTATTATTAATTATTGAATAGACATAAAATGTTGTTTTTTTATTAAAAAAATAAGACAAGGAATAACTTATAACCTTTTTTTGCTTTTGCTGACTGATGTGCAAACAACCTACCAATCTTCTAAATCTATATCAAGATCTAATTTAACATTAATGGTTCAAGCTTGTAAAAATAATGATTATTTAAAAATGTATCTTGTGTTTGGAATGAATAATGAGGGCTCCTTAGATAATGCTTGAGATTCAAGATATTAAGTAGATTGTAAAACAGAGATAAAAATGTATCTTGTGTTTGGAATGAATAATGAGGGCTCCTTAGATAATGCTTGAGATTCAAGATATTAAGTAGATTGTAAAACAGAGATAAAAATGTAAAACACTCCACTTGTACAAACAAATATTTTGTGCACTTACTACAAATACTCACAAGAAATGCATCAATATGTATACCCTTAATATATAAGTAAGAAAATTTGTCGATGTTTAATTTTTTGACTTCTGGAAGATTTCTCCCAAAGAAAGAAAAACCTGCTGTAGAACACACATAAACTAAGCACACACATACAAAACTCACGCTCTGGAGCTGACAGCAACAAGTCGAAGATGAAATCACGCTGAGTATATACCAGAAGTGGAAAAGGTGACAAAATTCAATATGTTTGTATGGCGAGTGTGAAAAAGACAGGTCTATACACTGAAAAACACTTTGATGTTTTTTCACCAAAGATCGTAAACTGGTAACAGATAGCTGTAAATACTTTTGTGTGTTATTTTTCTTGTTACAATTATTTAAACGTGCCACAGCTGTGTGTGGGACAGCTGTCCAATCAGTTACGTTGCTTAGAGAGATAAAACTGTGTGAAAATCAAGGTCTCCTGAAGCACTTCTGGTCATTTTGGATACCACTCATGTTATAATTTTATATCTTTTAAGATTAAATATATTCTTTGCCAAAAATGCGAGCTACAGTCTGGACAGCTCCATGATTACTTATGTTTAGTACTGTAATATCATCTAATGTTATGATTTTATAGCTACACTTGTGAAACTGTAAAGCTTTTTCTTGGAGGGTGCTCCTTTAAGTGACTTTCAGATAGGACCATTTATGGCCAAGGTATCGAAGCTCACCAGAACATGGGGCTTTGGAGTGAAATACCTGATTTTCTTATGAGTCAGATTCCATTAACCAAGTTTTCGCAGGGGTAAACTCTGATCTGGAGAGAATAGATGATTGGTCACGGAAGCATGGTCTCAAGTTGAACGCTGAAAAATGCATGATTCTTCATATTGCCCCGCCAACTGTCTGTCAAAAAATCCTGCTTGGAGATATGCACGTTAAACTTGGTGACAAAATGTTGATGGTGAGTGATACTGTCAAGACTTTGGGAGTGGTGCTTGACAGGGGCCTCACATTCTCAGATCACATCACTCATGTTTCCCAGTTGGCTTTAGGAAGGCTGCGAGGTCTGTACAGGTACCGATCAATACTGCCAGAATCTGCTAAGCTGCAGCTGGTCCAGTCATTAGTTTTGTCAGTGCTCTATTACTGTTTTCCTGCATACGGCAACAGCATTACCAGGGAGGAAATGTCCCGATTGCAGAGGCTGCAGAACACCGCAGTGCGCTTCGTTTACAACATTCGTAGACGGGAGCGTATATCTGCCTATCGTGAGGCTGCCGGTCTTTTGCCAACTGATGCCGTGTGTAGGATGCAGACTTGCAACCTCATCCACCGGGTCTTGGTACAGCAGGAGCCTCAGTACCTGGTGGAAAGACTCGTTGCTCGTGGGGGGGTGGCTCTGCGAAGCACCCGGGCAGGATGCGCTACTCCATTTTCCAAAGGTCAGACTAGAGGTGGGTAGAAAAGGGTTTTCTTATTTTGGCCCTACTCTTTATAATGACCTCCCTTGGACCTCAAACAAATGGGCATCCTAGCATTTAAGTCTAGAGTAAAATCTCATTTTATGAATACGTCTTAATTATATTTTTGGTTACCATTTATGTGCACCATGAAAATAATGTGTAGTTTTAATTTTAAGTTTGACTTGAGTTACTCTGTAAAACAGTTGTACACTGAGAGACGCTTGAAATAAAGGCATTTTTATTTATTATTTATTTATTATTTATTTCATTGGTTTTAGACAAATTGTTTTCACTTTTAGACTAAGTAAGTGGTTTTATGGCGGTAAACAGACAAATGGAATAGGAAAAGTTAAGTAAGATAAGAGTCAGATTACAAAACAGATTTAAAAAAAAAAAAACAAGATAAAAATTAAATAATGTTGCTATTTTTGGAAGGATTGTTTCAATGTGAACACACATAAAGTAGGTATGGTGTGAAGGTTGATGTAATGCAATATAGGTGCAGAGGTATCCTCATTGTCTCATCAGTGCACAATTGAGTGCACTACGATGTGATAAACATTTTTTTTTTTTTTTTTTTTTATTGCGTTGACAATATATATTACATTGTATTGCAATAGTCAATAATACCAATTTTTTACGGTATTTATCTTAAAAACTAAATCCATTCACTCGACTTTCCATACAGTTGCACGCAGGCACACATTCATACACATACAAAAAAACAAAATTCATAATTCGTGGGGATCAACCCCCAGGATTGCAACACCGCCGCGAATATCAATCCCAAGTGTGCTCCATAAACTCACCAACTGAGTAAAAAGCACAAGACACCAGGTAGTGTTTTAATTGGGTTTTAAATTTTTTTGGATTTGTTTCTAAATTTAGTGTTTCAGGGAGATTGTTAATGAATTTGATCCCAGCTTGAGAAGGGGAGGCGTTCAAATGCTGCTGTTCTATGCTGTCGGGCTCGAAAGCGCCCCCGAGCTCTTGTCTCGTATTTGTGTATATCACTGCCCTGCATCAATATATTCTGTACGACAGGTATGGAAATATTAATCCATAGTAAGCCATCATTAAGACATCAGACGTACAAAACTTTGATAAATTTCGAAGGACAAAAATTCCAGTTGCCAATTTAGCACATACACTTTCAATATGAACTTTCCAGGTTAACCCTTTATCTAGGTGTATTCCTAGAAATTTAGCAGAATCAGTTTCTTCCAGAACAATGTTATCCATCATTACTGTTGGGGTTTCATAAGTATTCAACCCACGTAAACAGAAGTTGATGTAATTTGTCTTTTCATGATTAGTTTTGAGATTATTTACCAGAAAATTTTGAATGCAGGAATTAAGATCAATGAAGGTTTGAATCTCCAATGAAGTTAGAGAATCAGCCCGGAAACAGAGAGTCGTGTCATCTGCGTACTGAATGATTTTCCCATATAAGGCTGATGCATGGATATTATTCACATAAATCAAGAAAAAGACAGGACCCAAGATTGATCCCTGTGGGACTCCTTGGTATATTCTAATAGTACTTGATACTGCATTCTGGACCTGAACACATTGACTTCTACTGCTCAAGTATGAGTGGAGCCACTGGTGTGCTGTCCCTTGTACACCACAGCCTTCCAGCTTGTGTAGCAATATACCATGATTAACAGTATCAAAAGCTTTTGAGAGATCAAGAAAGACACTGAGCGTTCTTTGGTGTGTCTCAAAGCCTTCCACAATGAAGTCTACAAGTTGTGTGATTGCTCCAAAAGTTGATCTTCCTGGTCTGAAACCAAATTGTAGATCAGACAAAAATTTTGTGTTTGTCAAGAAAATTAAGAAGTCGGTCCAGGAACAGTTTTTCAAAAATTTGCTAAAAAACAGGTAAAATTGAAATTGGTCGATAGTTATCCGCTAACTTTGGATCGCCTTTTTTGAAAACAGGTACGACTTTTGCCAATTGGAGTGCGGATGGGAATGTGCCAGTTTCGAAAGAAACATTTATGATTTTTGTCAATGGGCTTAATATGTGCTGATAACATTGTTTTATAAGCCACATTGATATGCCATTTATGTCATTGGAAGTTTTAGCTGAAAAACTTCTTACAATACGTCCCACTTCGTCCTCACACCACAGGGGCCAGAACCATAGATGAAGCAGGGGTATGTGGTGGTGACTGTATCCAGTTCCAATTCACGGTCAGCATCAAGAGAACCAGCCCACTGAGGAGAAAATTTATTAAATTCCAAAGCTATTGCATTTGGATCGGTTTAATTTTATCCCATCAGCATCAAGCTGAATGGATTTTGAAGATGCTTTATTTGTTGAGTTTTTTTATAATGTTCCAAGCTGTCTTAGAAAAGTTAGATGACTGTTTTAGTTTATTGTTTTATTTCGTATGATTTTGCAGCAGTTATTACTTTTTTTATAAATTCTTTTGTAATTTCTATAGAAGGATTTTGAATCTATAATCATTAGTGTTCCTGAATATTTCATTATAGAATTTTAGTTTAATTTCTAGAAATCAGAATTCCAGGTGTTATCCAAGAATTCTTCTGAACTTTACCTTTTGTTTTTATTTTCCTAAGGGGACAGCAAACATTTAAGTGGAACATGAAACAACTGTTGAAGGAGTCGAATATTGTGTCTGCAGAAGTAAAAGAAATCTAAAAAAAATCCAATTTTCATCTGCCAGAACATTTATTTAAAAAGATTTATATTATGTGGATGGACATTTCCTCCTTAAAATAATGTTGTGGGATTCTTGGCTCACTGAACATCCACGGATCACCACCTCCTGTGCGTAATGGTCGGATATAGCAGTGTTTCAGCACTGACACAGAACTATTGGGTACGTTTGTTATGACATTATCAATGGCAGTGCTCGATGTCGCTGTCACACGAGTTGGCGAGTTCACAGACCCAGCTAAGACTAAAAGATTTGAGGCAAGTCTCTAAGCTGTTGAGTTTGCTTATCATTCATATTTAAAACATTAATATTGATATCCCCCATTATAACAAAATATTTAAAATTATTGAGGAGATAGTTTAGAAGCCGCTCAAGTATCTCGAAAAAAACACCAAATTGGCCATTTGGTGATCTGTACAAACCAAAACTACAGCAATTCTCCCGAGAGAACTCAAGCAGACCTCAACTCCAGTCATCTCAAAATCTAATTCAATACCTACAGTAAACCTCAGTGGCTCAGACTTGATTTCGATCTCGAACTAAAATTGCTACTCCACCTCCCTTATAAAATTGACGCTGAAAGGATTGGGCCAGATCAAAGTTAATAATTTTGAAAAAAATTATTGTTTCGTTTGTAAATCCGTGGGTGTTCCGAAACTATGAAAGATGTCTTGTTTTAAATTCCTCACATAGAAGAAGAAAGTTCATCTAACTTATTTGTTGCAGTTTGAGCATTTTGGTGGACTATGCTGAACGTAGAATTTGTTAACAAAGTTTTTATGTCTGTGTTTTACTTTTTGGAAGAGGTTTAAGTTCACCTCTTCTCATGATCTCTAAACACAGTGGAGCAAATGAGTTTTCTATACATAAA
>NW_025782006.1:0-35436 GCF_021130785.1 Homalodisca vitripennis | reverse complement strand
GTATTGTAAAATGTTATGTGAACTCAAATTATATCAGTTTGTCAGGAAAAATTTAATATGACATGTTAAAGAGCGACCGTTTCATTGCTAGTCAGCCTGTTTAATTTTGGAGATAAAGTTCTGTACTCATTGGGAATGGCCTGCCCCTGGGGGTTAGAAGCAATATTGCCTGCACATGTTTGATGAAGTAGCGTTCGATTTTCAGATCTCATCTTTATTAAAGGTTTTTGTCTTTACAGACAGAAAAACGTGTGGTCGTATGTAATAGTCTATTTAATGCAAGGTAACTTCTTATATTTTTCAAACACTGGCTAAAGAAAAGTTTAGATTGTATTAGTTGTGATCAAGGACATCTTGTAATAAGATATTACTAAGGTTCTATTCTTAGCTAAAGACCTACAAATTAATTATTGATTTGTGCCTTGACTCGAGCAGACCAATCTATAGCAAGGGTTGATAGAAAGGTTTTAGAATTTTAAGGTTTTGTAATAAAAATATTAGTTTTGTAAGTTCTTGTTTTTCGCGTTTTTGAGATGAACTTATAGTACGAGTAAAGTACGAGATATATAATCTCATAAATAAATCAGTACGAAAATTATTTGCGGCTATCAACTCCTAATTCAAACAACAGTTGTGATACAGATTCTCCAGCTTAAAAACTGAAAAGTTATAAAATGATTACATTTTCCTTATTGCTGAGTAAAAATATCTTACAAGTAAATATGGAAAAATATTATATTTAGATTTTAAAATGCCTAATGTAACTATATCCTCATCCATAAATTCTAACTCATGAGAGGAAAGAAACAGATTAAAATATCTGGGACTGAAAGGTAGGTGATGATTTCGATTTGAGCTCGTTCGCCAAGTGTAATCCGTTTATAACATAAAATATACAACAATATAAAGGTAAAAAATTTGGTGATGAACACCTAGCTATTGACAGAATTTATGAATTTATTTTAAACATGACTCAGTAAAAGTCGGAAGAAGCACAATAAAATCCACTACACAATACAGGAGAACTGCTACACCACAATGCACGCAACAATGGGGACGAAGAATAAAAGTACTTATCTGTTCTCCACAATCCAACGGATTAGCTACCGGCAGCGTAGATTATTAGGGAAAGGACAGTATGGCGAAAGTTGGGAAAAGAGGAACGGCGACTTTTAGTGCCTTTATTTAGTTGATCAACAGTTAAACACCACGACCTCGGTGAAATCGTGTCGTTGTCCATCTTGTAAGATAGCTCTTGAGAGACAGGTTCTAGAGACTGGACAATCGTACCCTGAGTTCTACTTGGTCCAAGGAAGAACGCTATTGATTAGGGAGTGAAAGAGAAGTACTTCTGTCTTCTTGTCTGTAGGTCTCCCGTACGTGTGTTACTCTCGACAGGAAGTTCCTAGAGACCTGGAAAATCGTACACTGGTCTTGATCTTGTCTTGGTCTTGATTCCTTCCCCAAAGAAAAATCCCTAATAAATTCCACGAAAAATTATATTGTGTTCTTATAAAGTGGGTATTGGCTCTTACATCCTGGAAGATTGTTCTAGTATTTCTGAATGTTAACTTTAAAAAAATCATTAACAATTTATTTTGATAGATATTACTGCAAAAATAAAAATGTTTACAACTAAAATTCTAAAATTAATACACTTGTGTACTGGAGATATATAAAACAATTCTTGTGCTCTTTGTTTGAAAAGGAAACCACTTTCTATAAATTCAATATGTAGAGTTGTTATGTGCTATGAAAAAATTGACAGATACTCGTTCTAACAAAATTGATTGCAACTTTTAATAAATAAAAATATAAATGATAAACCCATGCCTTACTACTAGTTTTATTGTATAGCATATATTAGTTTAGATCTCCTTTAAATATTAGATAAACTAGATTACTTGATAATTCGTAGGATTTGCATGTGCATGAAGATTTTTAGTTCGAGTAAATCATATTTTCGACGTCAATTTTAAGTTTGGCTTGATGTCACGATCAAGAAAATTTGTAAAAGTGTATATTTATCGGTATTCTAAATTAGTCCGTTTTAGTATTTTTGTCCCATGGTTGATTTTTTCTGCTTTCCGTGATCAAGTATATACATATAGAGAGGGTTTTTGAAATAAGAATAGAGTTAAATTTTAATCAGGACTCCAAGAATGTCCATGTCAAATTTGAGAACAATCAATCAAGTAGTTTTAATGTAATTGAAACACACACACACACACACACACACACACACACACACACACACACACACTCACACACTGCCAGACAATTAGATTTTTATGTAATAGTATAGAAAATCTTACTTGTAACACTGGCTCAAAGTTGAGTACTAAGACAAGGACTCACGTGGAATCATCTTCATTATCGAAATGTTCTGACTTGTTAGTTATTGTAAGTTGAATTAATTTCGTAATATTACAAACAAAAGTATGCTGCGTCAACTTTTAATATTGCGTTTCCAAATACAGACTTGTTCAACTAAGTAATGTCTGTTTACATTAGTTGTATAAAAGACAATATTGTACCACTTCTAGTTTGGTACAGAATGGTTTCCCTCTGCAAAATCAATACAAAAATTATTTAAAAAGAGCTTTAAAAAAGTGTGTTGTAATAAGGCAAACCATAATACAAGCAGGAGTGCCGCGCCTCCAACATTTACTACGTCACGTTATCCGTCCGGCTGGCCGTATACCCCTCACGTGGTTATCACATCTGACTGATTATAAGTACACGAATCATCTGATATTAGTTGTTTGTTACACATGATTTTGTTAAGTAAAGGGTTGTGAAGTAAGTACGTCCGATTAAAATCTAACGTTAGAATAGGCTATTATAAATTTTAATTAATAAACTATTATTAAAAGACATAATTTCATGATTAAAGCAAGAATCCCATTTAATCATCTTAAATTAAATATAAAAACTATAAAATATTAACAGTTATGATGTCGAGCACTCATTTATTCCCATTGAATAAAGCGGAGCGGTCAGACTCTTATTATGACGTCACAGTATTAGGACTACGTCCTCTGCACACTGATTTATTTGTGCCTCATTCATTTGATAGCGATTTAACTACATCCGGAATGATATTTCATGGGTTGTAAGGGTTTTTAATATTTTCTTCGTTTAAAGAACTTGCGTATCGTTCTGCTGGTATGGGATAAGCGAGATAGTCAATTTTGGCAGCATTTAAAGCCGTATAATATCGTTCTAATAATATGTTTATCAGTTTGAAAATTTTCTAAAAAGTTGCTGATAACAGAGTTGTTTATTCTACTTGTTAATTTATATTTCAGTTTCGATCGCTGTTTTTCTTATTTACTTAATTTTTGATTAAAATACTCACATAGTATGCTATAGTAATTGTTCGTGTTTATCGTGAAAAGTTTTCCTCCATATTGATCGAACACGTAAAGTTTACCAAGCAACAATAATTCTATTCTTATTTAAGCATTCTTTCACCGTTATGCTTTATTTTTAATAACTAACACATGTAAAATATTGAAAATTCCAATCTCTCTGCAGGGAGCCATCTTTAATAATAATAAATTAAACAGAAATTTCTATGTATTCCGCTTAAGTCTATGGCTGATATTGAATAAATTTGGCTCAACAACTGATGATGGAAAGATAAATGAACTCCTGTTGCTCTTAATTTCATTTCTCAACAAGATAGCTCATATCGAAATATTCGAATAAAACATTTGAAAAGAATTTTTAAACGAGGATTCAGAAATAGCTTTATTAATATAGGTTTTCTAGATAAAAAACAATTTCAAATAAATAGTTACACTGGAAATTTTTTTACTAAAAACCTAACTAATTAATATCCTAGAACAAGCAGGGTTGGCGTGTTGGAGTTATTGCTCAACAGTTGATCATTACCAAGTAACGCTGCAACCTAGCCAAGAACTTTTTCCCAATAGGGTTCTTGATATAATTTTTCAAGTTATAACTTCATAACTGAGGTTATAATGCCTACTTTGTGTCAATACATAAGGTTTAATGCATGCATACTTTAAATACAAGCATTGTATTCAAAGTCTCGATCCAGTTGCCAAGCTAACAATTACATGTAATTGAGGGCAATTATTTTTATTATTTTTTAACCCGTTCAGTACTCTTCAATTTTATCCCCAACAAGTTTAAGGATAAGATTTAAAACTAAGATTAAGAAATCAAGATTTTTCTTAAATGAAATTGTGATAACAACATGGAACACAATAGTGTTTTTATAAAATGCAAACTGTCTATCCCGCTGGAATATATAAAGCTGACATATGCATTAATGTACCTGATCAATAATGTATTTTGAGAAATCCAGAGAAAATATTAAGTGGGACAGAAAATTGTACCCAGCAGATTGTAAAATAACATTATTTAGGTACAAGTACTCTGAATCAATTAAAACTTTAGATAGCAGTTTTTACCATATTATTGTGCTAGTTGTATCAAAAAATATATGAACAGAACAATTGTGAAACTATATGTGCTACATGTACTAATTTTAAACATTTTTATGTTGTTTTAGCTCCAGTTCACCTTCCTTTTATTGGAGCGTCTGGTATCAGACGCTATCTCAGAGTTTACTCCTGGAATCTACGTTTCAGGGTCGATTCAGTATGGACAGATTCAAACTATTTATAGATCTTGTCAGAGCCATCATAGTGCTCTCTATTGTGCACCTGATGAGACAATAAGACTGACACTATATCTATTTTTAGATGTCTCTGGTGTCGAAACGATGTAAAGGTTCGTAGCCGACTTTCTTTGGATCTCTTCAGGCGAACATTACTCCAGATTCCAGGAGTCAAGTCTGAGACAGCATTAGATACCAGACGCTGTAATGACAGGAAGGCGAACGAGAGCTATAAACTCAATATTAAAATTGAATCAACACTTTTATAATAGCTAAGGTATATGTATGTTAAAAATTTGTAGAAATAACATTATTTTGTAGAAATCAGTAAGGCAGTAAATATAGAAAATACACATATTTTTCAAAAGTAAATTCAAAGCTGTATCTCTTATGATTTTAGACAAAATGCGTTTTATTAAAACAAATAGTGGTATATGATTTCTAAAATTCATATATGGCTTACATGAGTGTTTGCTTAAATAATACAGGATTGTGGAAATTTGCCATCGTTAAGTGCAACAATAAAAACACGATGTTTCGAAGATAAAAAATAATCCTTTTCTTCAGGAGTCAAATAGTAAAACATAATGCATAGGTACGAAAACATATTAATATATAGTGATGAACACGTTAAAGTCAAAGTTACTTAGTATAATAGTTTTATTTTTTTAAATCGTCTATTGCTAATACTGAACTTCAAAGAATGGATATACAATAAATCTTCGCAACCTACTCTTGGTCAAAATTGGAGATTCTTCTATTTAATAAACGTCCTTTAACAGAATAATCTCCTATCTTGCTGAATCTAATTTTTCGCTTTTATAGCTGAAGGATCTAAGACTCTCCTCTGTTGATCTATGATGTTTCGAGGGCGTACCTTTTTATACATCTCCTTAAATATCGTTAATTCTTTAGGTAACGCTGATTTTACGTTTCTGAGCTAGATTTAAAGGAGGTACAAAGTCAATACAACAGGAATAAAATATTTTCAGGCATAAAACGAGGTGAAGCTGTGGATATTTGAAAATTATTATAATTAATGTCAAAATGTTTCTTTATTTTATGTATACTTGAGCTGTATTAACAACTTGCTGGACTGCAATATTCAGACATACACAATTTGAGTTTAGTAAGTTTTACTACCTCATTGGGGTTTCCTTCTTCAACTTTCTTAAATTCTTATTTAATTTTAATTTAGTAAGCCCGACTCCAATTTCCTTCTGAAAATAGCCAATACATTCCAGTTATTCTCTATTTCACTTTCTCATATAGAGTTGCCTCAATTACTTCTTAAAAGCCCTTACAATCCTAGCTTAAGAGATACTGTGTTTACACATCATTGAAAAAATCACACAAATAATTTATTGTTCCAGTTATTTCCCTATTATACTTAATTTCTGGTAGTCTTTTGTAGATCGGTTTTGACATTTAAAAGTAGCATATGTTTTCACTATTTCTATGTAGTAATTCCAGTATTTTGTATTTCCTTATAAATGAAGAAACCTTAAAAACTATTCTCCCTTTTTTATCATGTATATATGATACAAATAAAGTCATTTTGAATTGAATTGAATTTGAAACCTTAGAATTGTAACCTCAATTGAGGTGTCACACATCCCGTTTGACGGTACCGTCAATAAGGGACTTGACTGTTATAATCCATCTAGTCCTCCTTGATGCCAATTACAAATTCACCTCTGCTTATATTGGCTGTGTTCACCTTAAAGTATTTCAGGACCTTAAAATGTCGTGCCGAAGTGAACACACAAGACCAATAAGAGAAGGATTTGATTCCAATAACCTCCATCAATAGACACCACTTGGCGATTATTTGGCTTAGCTGAATATCCTGATAACGTGTAAGTTGATCAACTAGAATATACAGAGCTGTCACTACTTGATGACAGGTTATTCAGCTTTGTCACTACAGCGACAGTTGCTATTGGAATTTGAAACCATGAAACATCAATTAAACCATAAAAACATATTGAAATTATTTTTTTTGAATGTGTTTTTAATCAAAGACCTAAAGCTCAACGATTAGGTCCTGAAATTGATCAATCTTTTTCTATTAAGGAAACCCCTATATGTTTTAGCATTTATTCTGCAGCGAACATGTCTATTGGTATGGCCAAGTTTAATATTGACACACACCAAAATCTAAATTAAGATCTAAAGTTCCGTAAATACATAAATATCGCAGTGATGAAAACTGCAATCTGATACTTTACCGCTTCTAATTAAAATCTTGAAAGATGTAACTGCGATAAATTAACGGTTATAATTGAATTGATTACAAAATAGGACTGGGACCGGCGGAGGGGGGGCGCGGTCGACGGCTGAGAGCAGCCAATCAACTTCGAATAAACCGCACAGCGTTGCCGTTTTCATATCCGCACGTCACCCCTCCGTCTCAGTCTCTGCCCAGTAACCGATTCGTGCGTTTCACTTTGTAGTCTCGTGTTCTGTGTAACTGTAGTGGTGTTACCGTTGTTTAATAGTCCTTTTCAGGACTTAGCTGTAACTTAGGCCTACAGTAGTGTAACAAACTATTTTGTACTTTCATAACCTTCGTACTTATAGTTAATGATTATATTTACATCATGAATGCAGAAAATCAAACTGTGAATCGTCGTGGGCGTCCGCGCATTCATCTTAAGCGTTTACATTATCAGAACGTAGGACGTGGTGTACCTCTGCGCACTCAAGCCAGAAAACTTGTTTGCACTGCCAAAGAATATTTCCAGCAGGAAAAAACAAACAATAGGCCACTCTTACTCGTTGCAAAAGTTGTACAACGAACTGCAGCGGCCCTGGGCATAAATAAAAATACCGTTGTAAAAATTTATTCAGAGAAGAAGAAAAACATTGGTGAGGGAGGAAGTGGAGAAGTACATACCCCAAACAAAAAGAAACTTCCACGTCAGAAACGAGTTACAAACCTGGATAATTTCCAAAAAGATGCAATCCGTTGTCATGTGTATGCATACTATAGACGAAAGGAATATCCAGCTTTTAAAAAACTAATTCAATCATTGAAGGATGCCGATTTATTTAAGGCTGCAAATCTTCTCTTTCACTTGTTTTAAAACAACTTGCATTCAAGTACAAGTCAGTTGGGAAACGGAAAGTACTTTTTGAAAGACCAGATGTAGTTGCATGGCGCTGTAGGTTTCTTCGTCAAAATGAAGAACTTAAATTTAGATGAAGTAGTCTGGATTGACGAGACATGGGTTAACACAAACCACTCCCAAACAAACGCTTGGACAGATGACTCGGTTCAAGGTACAATGTTCGTACCTATCGGTAAAGGGGGAAGAATGATATTGCTTCACGCTGGTAGTCCTTAAGGGTTTATTCCAAACAGCCTTCTACTTTTTTATTCGAGAAAAAAAACGAGTGATTACCATAAAGAAATGGACCACGAAAAGTTTTTAGGCTGGTTTGTAAAAAACAATGCTAAGTACCACTCAAAAGTATTGGACAAGGCCCCAACAATGGCTTCAAAAAAATGTTTGATGGTGGAATGGCTACAGATATTCAACATCCCATTTGAAGCAGACATGAAGAAAGCAAAAATAAACTGAATATATTTTGAATTCTATTTTCGCATGCAAATACCACAAAACTATAGACTTAAAAACCATATTCTAAATCATTTTTATGAATACTGGTTTAAAATTATATCATAATTATTATCTACCCAATTGTAATGATATTTAAAATAAAATGTGCAACAAAATATTTATGTCATTATTTAAATCAATATTTACGTGAGTTTGTTTCATTTATGAAACACCAAAACGAAAAGTATGAGCAAACAAGTTCATAAAGGTCATGAGTGAACTTGATCATAATTTTGTGTAAATGACCAAAAGTTACTCAAAAATATTAACCAAAATGAAGAAATTAATAGAATAATAATATAATCAATTGAAGACTCAATAAACGGTTAGTGAAACACGCGTGGCTAGCAGATCTGCTGTACCCTGTAACACCAAGCGACGTCGACGTGGCAACGCCGCTCCCTCTCCTATGCCGAGCGCCAGTCCTATTTTGTAATCAATTCAACTATAATTACTGCAGGACGCGCGGCATCACACAGTGGTCACGACCAGTTTAGACATGAAAACACCCCCTAATAACGAAATCTTAAATAACTGTAAAGAAATTGCGTTCATGAATTTGATGTATAACACAAACAATTTAACTGTGTATTTTTATAACTTTTTAATTATATGCAATATAAAATAAAACGATATACTTGTGCAATTTAATATTATATGATAATACTGCAATGTCCTCTTACACACATTGTATCCAAGACCTGTCATTTGGTTATTTCTGTGTTACTGTTCATAAATTTCACACTATCGTATCACTTTAACCATTTAAAGAAATTTAATAATAGAAAATTTATAGAGAGAGAGAGAGTGAGTATTTGATATCGTTTAATATGCTAGAATGATCGTTTAGAATTTTAAAATTACTCAATTAGTCCTACAAGCAGAGATGACCAATTAACTCAATGAGTCAATCGAAGAACGTAATAAGCAATAATATTTATTTTGTTTTGAAACTCTTATGAATCCATTCTTATAATACAGTACTATTTCTAATTTTATTTTAAATCCTATCCTAATATCGCTATATTTTTGAATGGGAGTGGATCTGCCTTGAGATTATCATCCATCCCTAGTAGTCAACTCTGGAAAAACTCATTGAAAGATAGAATTCGCAATTCACCTATTCTGGGTGCAATAGGAAGAAGAACGAGAGTTGCCTTCCTGTAGACAAATAATATTCATTGACCTCAGGTTAGTTAAACTGTACCTAGAAAACTGTACTATATAATATTAATATCTATAACTGTTGCTAATAATCCTTAGATGAATATTACTAAAGCATACTATATGAAATAATACTATATTAATAAGTAATTCCTATATTTCTGTTTAAACCGTTTTAATGAAATTAAACAAAATATTAGACTAAGGGTATAAGAACATTATAAATATAAACACGAACCCAGAAACGCAAGATAAAGAATTACTGAGGTAGATTTGTTAACATATTATTTATTAAAAAAAGGATTATAACTAGTTCATTCTCAGATATATCTAAATATTTAAATTTAATAATTTTATTTAGTACACAGGACGTTTTAATTTCCACCCAAACGTTGTATTTTATACAGTATTTCCAAAACGACATGTAACTGGTGTTTATATGTATATATAACCAAAGAAAGTAAAAGATTGTGAAAAATGTTTAACTTGACGTTATGAATACTTACCTAATAAAAAAGTGCGATACGAAAAAGTATTACAAAGTATATAGTAAAAATAAAACCCTACTGGAATATATTCAGTAGTGAATGAGAACAATGCTCTAATATTGCATCCCTTTCATGGACTCCCTAACAGTGGGTAAGCCAGAAAGGGAAAACTTATTAATTCTACGCTTTTAGCGGTAGTTTTTGATTTAACTGATACCCGGTAAGTAAATCTATCGTTCTTTCTCCGACAATGTCATGAAACATTATTGAAATGAAACATAAAGTATTCTAAAAAATAAGTTTCTAGTCTAACTTCCTAATTTACTATATATATTAAAAAAAATTAATATTCAAAATATGCTCTATATTGGCTGTATAAATACTTAACATCTCCAAGAGGAAAAATTTAGATTTATACTTAGAAAAATATAATAAGAACATGTATGTTATTTTAATTCCTTTGGAATTACTCCGAGTATTTAAATTATTTTGTATCGTACAAGAAACACTATACTAAATAAAATATTTATTTATTTAATTTTATATTTATTTATTTAACATTTATTTAATTAAGACTTAAAGGAAAATCTCATATAATGTCACAAATAATATGTTAATCAATTTGATATATTCAATATAGGTCTTTATGAAAGCCCGTGTACCAGTTCTACTATATCAATACCGTTTATTGTTCAGTATTGTATTGTTCCATTGTTTGGGTACACAAAGACGCTTTAGTTCCCCACAAGACTGATAGGGTGCCCTGACAACAATAACTTGACAGCCACAGATTTTGCTTATGCTTTCCTGAATATTGTCGTTGATGTTCATACATATTACCTAGTCTTAAAACTGAAATGAATCACGAACCCTTCAGTTTCCACCATCTTATTCTAATTCTTGTCGTGTTTTGTTCTTATTAAGAGAAAATTTTATAGTTGGTGTGCATGGAGTTGACACACATTGTTGTTGTGGTTCATGAATTATGCGTGACACAACGCTTTAGTTATGATTTGTTTACTTTAGCATAGATTGTAGTTAAGTATTAAGTTTGTTATTCACCTTAGGAAGAGATCAGATTGCAGAACGATGTCCAATATCCGGAAATTTTTTTTCTTCACATCCACTCAATTGAAAATTTTAGTTTGAGGTCATTTTATGAAATGTAATTTCTAAATAAGTTAGTTGACAGTTGATTTTATTCGATATAAAACGGAGGGCTCTTCAAATTAATGAGCCATGTTATTAGAACACCCATTTCCTCTACACTGGTTATGTTTTAAAATATTAGTGTGTGTATAAATTATTAAACGCAAAGCACGCAGACTTTAAGTATATGAATAGTTTATGAAGGAGAAATGAAATGATTCCACAGAGAACGAGAAGGTCATCAATTAAGAAGCTGAACCAAGCAATGTTTTTTTGGAAGAAGAGAGGTATTTTGAGTAATTATTGTTATAACAGTTCTATTTATTAAGAGTACTCGACAAATCCTTAAAATCGTCTCTTTATCTGTCCTTCATGCTATATATCTATGCATCTGTGCGAGCACTTTTAACTGATCTTTAGTATATAGGTTTTTAAGGGTTAAAAATACATCATGACACTATATTTTTCTATAAAATTCAGCAAAAAAGCAAGAATGTGTTTAAGCATACTCCAAAAATATTTTGTTTATTTAAACGGATTAACCAATAATGATTTTCTTCATTAAATTAGAAAAGTATCGTTTATGAAAATAATGGCATAGGAGATTACAACATGTTTCAATGGTACAATAAGCATGGAATAACAGAATAAGGACGTTTGAATACGAAAAAAGTAAGTAGGATAGAAAAAAATGTGAGTCATTAAAGTAAGTGTTCCACGCATACATCTGAACGTATGAAAAAATTTGCAAACTATCATATTTTTTAAATATATAAATATTTATTTTTGAAGAAGCCAGAGAGCATTAATTATATCATCGTAAGTTTATATAACATGATTAAGATTTGATATGAAGTGTTTCGTCAGAGAAATGAGTAATTTACTCCACTTATAGGAGTTAATATACAAACGATTCATTCATTTTGAGTATTTAAAAATTACTCTGAGACTCTGCATGCACATAATTTGCATAATAATTATATAACGACACACACACACACACAAAAAAACACACACACACACACACACATAAATATATATATATATATATATATATATATATATATATATATATTATATATACTGTTGGAAATCATAGTGTTGATAAGCTACTAATTGCTATTGAGATTTTTTTCAACACAGAGAGCTACAACAGAGCTCTCTGCTACAACAGAGAATAATTATTATCTTTTCCTCAATGCCGTTTTCACAACAGTGTTTTGATAATATATTAGTTGCAGCCAAGTTGATTCTTAAGTTGCTTCTAAAATCATTATTAGTAATTACTCAACAGAGTTTGTTATTGTTGTTTGGTATCAACTATAACTTGCAAATCTTTTACACAATAAATCGTTGCTTACGGCAAAATAGCATACTAAGTTTACTTGTTACTCACAACTACTCAATACACATAAATTAGTTCAGAATGTTCTAGAGATGATAATAAATTCAACCAGAATCATGCTACTTGTTCAGTTGGAACAAAGTACATTTCGTATGTGATAGTCATACTGAAAAATTAAATTGAAGATAGATTATAAGTTTTGAGGTCAATTTAAAAAGGCTTAATGGTATGATAACCAGTAAATGAATTCCATCTTTATTTTAATATTTCGATCTTTATCTATAATAAAAGGATTTACACGTAATTAGTCACTAAACATGTATCCAAGAGAAAAATGTTATTAATCAAAATTATTTGAACGATTTTTTATGTTTGCTCTATGCTTGTTAACGAGAAAACAGTTGGAGTTCTGTAAAACAACACATGTTATGATATAACAACGCCTCATTTGTAACTTGAGTTCGTAGTAAACAAATCGTTGATACGTAGTTATATTAGCAATATCAATCCAATTACTGCATCCTATTCGCTTTATAATAATGATTTGTTGTCAACTGAGTTACTTCGCTAATTGCTTATGTTGTGTCTATGACTAGCTGTAGCTTGTAATTTATTATATCTATAACAGTCCACTATCTTTATCAGTCGTAACTTTAGTGAAGGGGCTGTTTTGAGTATTCTGTGATTTTAACATAAGCTGGTCCCAATAAAACTTCCCAGAGGGAACTAGAAGGTTGGATTATTTCCAAAAGATAAGACAGAGGATTGGGAACAACACTAAAGATAAGGATTCAGATAAAACAGCAGAAACTGGAGCAGAACGATCAGCGCGTGGAATAACTAATCGCTGATTGTATTTGTAGATCAGCTGTTCAACATTCATGTGATCCAAGCTTATCGGCTACAGCTGGTGTAATGTATACCAACTGTTCTATATTGCATCTTTAATACTAGCCAATATTCCAGGATGCTGAGATAGTCTCGATAATATGCTTTAAAGGTGTTAACATTTCCGCTTGCCTATCAACTCCTGTATATATCATGTACGTATCTTGTACATTTTCTCCTCACCACTGCCTATGAGTATTAGTTGTCTGAATTTATATAAGAAATAATGTATTTCCATTACAATTCTGCATACAAAATATGTATTAAAAACGTATTATAGAAATATTCACTTATGGACCTTTTAACAAAATAGTTAAATAATAAGAAGAATAAAAAGTTAGTCAGTAAATTAAAACAAGAATTATTACATAAATTTTAATATTTGGATAGTAAATATCGCTATCCTATCCACCAAACAATAACAAATTCAAAACACATATAATTTTCCTACCTTTCTTAATACGAAAACTACTATCGAATTCCTTGAATATGTTTATGAAAATTATGTATATGACTTATTACTTTAGTTCCATAAACATTGATTTCTTTTGGTATGATACATTGACCGAACCAAGAATCGAACCGGAGCCTGAGTGATAAACTAAGAACACTGTCCATTGGCCTACCAAGGCTCTTGTGTGATGATGTGTATGAGTGCAACGCTCCACTGAGTGAAGAAGAAGTGCTTTTGTTCATTATATATTACTAAATAGTTTAGAATGTTTAAATGAGATAACAAGAAAGCTCTAAATCTCCATAGCAATATCCCAACAAGTCAGATAGTGATATTATAACCCTTATCGTGATAGCAGCGCCATTCTGCACCAACTTGATTTATAAGTGCTAATGCCAATGGGCTGAGCTTAAGTGAAGCAAAAAAACACATCCAAAAATCACCCAATTTGTGTTTTCTTGTGAAAGATTTCAAATGTAGACTTCAAGTTTTGGATGAAATTTCATTTATACACAGGCAAGAATGAGTTCTATGATGTTGCATGTGTAACGATGGAATTTGACTTAGCGTCGTTAAAGACTGACAAAATTTCTCGTTTGGTTACTAGGGGAATAACAAAATCTCATTATTCTGATCTAGCTGTCTGTTCACAGAACATCTCGAGAGTGAAATGAGCTACTGATCTGAAATCATGCGAGCAAACTTAGCGAAGCATGTTACGTGGCACGTGGCGTGGCGTACTCCTGCCTTATTTTATAACTGTTAACTATGATATGGTCGCTTTAGGCGATTTTGATAACAATTTAAGTGAAGTGGAGTGTTTTATAGTCCAAGTCCATGTATTGTGTTATCATTTTGGATTTTAAAAGTATTGCCTCTGAACGCAACATCATTTTTTAATTTCTGATACTATACAATATAAAAATTATGAAAAACTTGTTAATTTTCTGTAGTCAAGTATCAGAGTCATTGTTATGAAATCATGACACAGATAACGTTTAGAAACATATTGTTCTGTTAAATACAGTAAAAATAATAATTGAAGTAGACTTAAGATATACTGTTTGGAGTTAAAATGAATGATTTAGAAACAGTGATTGGGTTGATGCTGTAAGTAGGTTATAAATAATTACCATTATATATTTATAAATATATGTATATATATATATATATATTATATATATATATATATATATATAAGTATAAATATATGTAAGGTCAAAACAGACATAAAATCGTGTCATTCTCTGTATGTCCATCCTGTGTAATTACTACTGATGGAAATGTCCCAGAGACTTGAAGTTTAGTACCTAGTTAGAAGCAATAACTTAAAATTGGTCCAAAATTATATTAGTAAGGATAAACAACAACTTCTGCTAGTCAGCCTTGCAACTTGTATTTCTTTCTTGGCCACTGCCAGAAAACATTCCACAATAAGCACAAGACGCAAAGGAATATCAAGAGCTATTCATCGTCAATTTGTAACAGAAAACGAGAAACGTACAAGAGTGTGCTTGTACGGTAAACATTTATTATCTAACATACAAAATTTTAAAGTTATTACTGAAAGGCTTTTAAATATTTGGAATTAACTGATAAGTATAATGTTACCTAGGATATAAAATCTTAATACATGAGCTGTATATTTTGTAACCCTTTGAGGGACACGTAAGAAAATTAAAACGAGTTTATCCTTATTTTGCATTAATTGGGGGCTTTTATTTGTAGTACAACTAACAATATCAAGTGAGGGTTTGTTTAGTTATTGTATTTAGACTTTGGAATATGGTTTCACTTTAGTATAGATTTGTTAATTTTACAGGAATATCCTAAATCAGTATTGCGATTGATAATAATGCGTTGCAATAAAGTACGGTTTAAAGAAAATAAATATAATTTCTGCAATGTTTTAAATTCATCTTTACTGAATCATATGTTTCCCTTAAAAGAGGAATCGTTACCTCTTACATTCTTTCTTGAGATATTCAAAATAGAATTATAGACTTAAAACAGTTTGTGTTAAACCAATACATTATAGTTTAAGCAGATAATATGTGACTCCATGTACGATAAAAAGTTGTAAGATTTCAGTCAGCTCATAAAGTGTACGTTAAACAAACTACTTGATTACATGTTGCTGATGATTTAAGGAGGTTTATGAACAATAGAAGAGCCTGTTAAGAACACTCGTCGCCGTTTAAATTTATGTGCGTGCTTACATGCTTGTGAATACATGCTTAAGTGCGCGCTCGTACACTTTACAAGTTGGATATTCAAATATATAGAGCCAATACATTTATTAAATAAATAATACAAATAAATAATTATATTTTTTAATTTTGTATGCTTAATTTTATTCTTTGTTTGAATAAACATTTTTAGACGACAATACGTTGAAATATTAAAGGATTTTGACCAACATTGTTTCTTTATTTATTATAAGAAGTCTTTATGATTTATTTATCTACATTATGTATATATAATCTTTCTTCTTAGCTTACCTCACTTAAAACAAAACGTTAAACACGAAAATTTAAATCTACGTCACCTTAACGTAGCGGTCATGAAGTGTAATTTTCTAGCCCCTCTAATGATAGGCTTCGGTGACGCTCAGTCAAATATTAGTAACAAAGAGTTAAATTCTCTTACATGTTGGTTAAATTGTATAAACTTAAACGATAATAATTTTTAAATAATTTTCAAAGGAAAGATGTAACAGTAAACATATTTAATGTAGCCTTGTAACAGAAATTCCATTGAAATTAAAACTTAGCAATTCAGTTTAAGCATTGTTAGTTATTTTTGGAATATAGAAAAGTAATATGTCATTATCGAACTTTAGCCATGAAACCGTAATTCTTTTTAAACAAATAAATTTCAAATAATTAGGTACATATTTTAAAAATATGACAAGAAAATGTTTAAATTTAAAACTGTATTGATGACAGAAATTAAACGCTGCATTGCTATCTGATGACAGTTGAGTGGTAGACTATAATGTTGTGGTTGATGTATGAGATAAAACTAAGTAATGTGAACTAAGTTCGAACAGAAACTATGTAATGTAAGCTAAAATACTGTAAGGCTCATGGTTGGACTTCAAACAAAATCAGAATAATGTGATTGGATTCCCTTTGAATTTGGGTTAGGACAAAACTATTTCGTTTTGAATCGTATGGATTCTTCCATCGTGCTCTACACCACTTGTGCTCAGTGTAAGATATTTGTTTGTTTTGTTTCTCCGCAAAATATAATATCTCTTTGCCGTCCTTTTTTGTGTTCATTGCATGTGTTAACCCTTACATTTATTGATTTGACTCTCTCTCTCTCACTCTCTCTCTCGCTCTCTCTCTATATCTCCCTCTCTCTTTCTATCTCCTCTCATGATTCTTGATACATAGTCCAATACCCTGTCTATGCGCAGTGAATAACACTAACTTGATACACATTTTACAAATACTCGTTTGTAAATTTCTCCCAACGTAATAAATGCTACTTATTATTGCTAGTACTTAATAGTATAAATCATTTAAACTAAACGTTATACAGAAGTGTATTTACTTTTAAGAAGACAAGTCATATACAGTATGTACAAGTCAGTTATTGAATAATACTGTATTTTTTCCATCTTATAGACAAAACTTAATTTGCTTATTGGAAAGACATGGATATGTTATTTGTACACCAAAGTTAAAGTTGACTTTGGATTATAGAGATTAATATAATATAACGATTAATCAATTAGTACAGACAGCCACCCAAATCAATCCCATAGGATTCCTCGTGTATTTGCAGAGAGATTACATCCAATTTGCTTACACTAATTCACTGACAATACTGATATTCCAGCACGCAATTTTATACTCTCAAATTTGCAGCAATTGCTCTACCCTTTATATTACTGTAACTTATCTGTGTACATTAAAGAGTTCAATATTACCATTCTACTAACAAGAGGTGTCGTTTGTTTGTGTCCTTAGCAAAACGAATAAATTTAATTGATAATTTGTTGTAAGATCTTTTTGTTTGGTCTAAATAAGACTGGGCTGTATTACATAATTCGTATACTTTACCATCTGAGGAGGTAATATTAAGCGTACGACAGGTTTTATTGAAATACTGTAGTCTATCCTGTCGTCTGTGCGATAACTGAACAGAAATGACCTAGAGACTTGAAACTTGCTACACGGGTTCCTCTTAGTCTAAGGAAGAAAAACTATTGACTTTTGAGTCGAAAAGTAAAAAGACAGTCATATTGGTCTATCTGGCTGTCAGAGCGCTACATTTCTCATTACGTTCTGTCAGGTCCTTACGAACTCCGATGTATCGGTTATTTCCTTAACGTGTAATTATAAAAAATAATTAGAATATTTCCAATCGACAAATCGGAGAAAATCAGATTAACACGACGTACTTGCAATAAACACTGGGTGTTAGTTTCATGGATGGTTTCGACCCAGGGAAAGAACATTGTGAAAAAAAAGAAAAATGTACAAAAAATACAAAGGAAAGACACATGTACAAGACTATTTTTGGCCTGGAAACGACGTGATGAAAAGATACCGCAGAGCTTATGGATTTCGCGAATATGGCTATCTCTTTGACTATGAGTTCGAGGTTTTATCCCTTGTCCTTATTGGTGTTCTCACACTCATGTGAAGAACGTGAGAATCTCCGAATTGGTGAGATTCTTCTTAGGGCTTCTCAGACCGGAGGACGCTGGTACCTCAGTATTCGAAGGGACAGCGACTCCTCCTGAGAGGAATTCGACGACCGTAGCACCCCCTTCTACCAGCATCACGGTCTACTTTCTTTGGGACATTGGTAAACTTCCGCTCCTTCGTTTAACCCCCAGGTCCCCCAGGATTTGTCCTCAGAACTTTTATTGCCAGTGTACACAAGATTTTACCAGCACTTCTTACAGTTGGTGGCAGGCCGGAGTAACTGGGGACAGGTATACCCTGGAAAACCTTCCAAACTCAAATTCCTTGAGGATGAAAAGAGACAGAAGAGAGGTATTGGATAGAGAAGACCGCTGGAATTTCCAGAGTCGGAAGTACAAGAGGTAACCAGTCAATAGCCAAAGTGTAGCATCTAATTTGGTAAGGAAACAAAATGAGATCCCACGAAGGAGCAAGTCACTTGTAAGTAGAAGTGATGTCATAATAATCTCACCGTGGTCGCTGTCCACGTACTGGTAGAAATATGGGTACCCATGGGTAAACTGACAAACCCTATGACAAACTTAGTGCGTAACTAAGGAGTGGATTAGAGGATACAACCCCCCTTCCTTAAAAGCCTGAAAATATTGAAAACATGCAGAAAGCAACATTATAACTCGTTTTATACAAAATATTTTACTTAGAATCAACCTTACTTTATTTAAATTTAAATTAATAAATAATTATTCAATAACCTCAAGTTGAGGTGTGCTCTTCAATAAAATTTCTCCCCCACCCTAAAGCCTTCTCCAAGTTATATAACATGTTATAAATTAAGACACATTTTGTAAATAGGTTTGTGGTTTAGGGCAACTAATGCCACTTTTATAATACGTTACTTCCAAAATAAACAAATGTAACGACTCCCAGCATATAGTTGTAAAACAAGAACGTTAAAATGTTCAGTAATTAACCGTCTTAATAAACCAATTTAATATATAATAATCATTTATAAGTTGTCATCCAAAAATTTATCTAAGTTTTCTGCTCTAAAACGTCGATTGCTTTGAGTATTCTTCAAAGAAGGCTGTTAACAGTTAAACGATGCGGGCGACAACGTAGTTGGCATCTGTTTTTTATCACATTAAACAGCATGAACCTGATTAAATTTTATCTACAAATATTTTTAATAAAAAACATACTTTTTATCATCACTGGAATATACGAAGTTGAATATAATGTAATTATTGGCCTAATATATTGATGTTACTGCTATGTTTTACTAGCTCAATTAAAGCAATAGATTCATCCACCAGCCATGCTTTATATTCAAAGATTAGATTATTAATTAAAACCTTAATTAGATATTTAATTAAACCGGTATGATTCATACGAGTTTACTCTTAATTAAGTGGACATTTAAAAGAAGAGTTGTAATAGTTACAATTACATTATATTTGCTGAAAACAGTAAAGTGGAATGAAACATATTTTTAATTAAAGTATGGAATCCACTAAAATCGTCGCTTGCAACAAAATAAAAATAATTAGAAAAAATAAAACCTAATTTTTATTGCCATCATATTAACTTATTACATATATAAAAAAGTTTGAACTCCGCTTAATATTTCTTTTTCTCCTTCCTGTTAAAATATTTGTTTTTCTAAATTCAAACTAAACAATTTTAAAAACAGAAGAGTTATAAGTTAAAGTTTTCATAACTTACTGTATGTTAGATGATAACATACAGTAAGCGCTGATAACTTAGGTTACCCAGGACACAAAAAGAAGTGTTACAAAAAACAGGAACGGAGACCTACAAGAAAATCTAGCCTTCATCAAAGTAAGCCTCCAATAAAAATAAAAATAGTTCAACTTAATGTTAGAAGCCTTGCAGATAAGGTAGGCCAGATTGAAATATTTTTAGACGAGGAAAAGCCGGACTTTTTTATTATTTCAGAGCATGGCTTGGAAAAGGAAAAGCTCCAGATGACCAAACTACAAAACTACACCTTAATAGACAGTTATGAGAGAGTCAATATGAGGCTGGGAGGAGTGGCGATTTTCAAAAAAAATTCCTTTCATGCAAAAATCTTAAAAAAATAAAAAACATGGAAAAGAATTATCTGAAACAAAAATTTTTGAATGTTGCGAAATCAAAATTAAACATGAGGACTGCACGTTGACAATCGCAGGTATATATCGTAGCCCTGATGGAAATATGGAAATGTTCTTGGATAAACTGAATCAATACCTAACTAAGCTTAAACCAGACAAAAAGAGATCCTTAATAGTATTAGCAGGTGACTTTAATATAAACATTCTAAACTTAGACAGGGCTACCGAAAACTTTCAGAACCTAAATAAAAAGCTTTGGAATTAAGAACTACATTAAATTTGCCCACGAGGGTAGCAGAAAATTCACCAACTTGCATTGATAATTTTATCACAAGCATTAAAGAAGAAAAATCCAGAATAATCGAACCATTAATTTCAGATCACCATGCAATTTAAAATCTAGAAAACTTCATTTGGCCAAGACATAGTTTGAAGGTAATAAAACAATAAAAATTATATCAATGAAGCAAAATAACCTGGAAGAATTAAAACAGAGACTAAAAAATGAGAAGTGGGATAAGCGTAAATTTAGTGAGGATGATATCAATAATAAATACAAAAATTTTGTCAATACCTTTTCACATTATTTCAACATAGCCTGTCCTGAGAAAAAGATTAAAATGAAAGAGAAAACTGCAATTGAAAATGGACAAACAATGAAATCTTTGACCAAAAAGTAAACATGATTGAACACACTATGAAATATGGAAAACAAAAACAAAAATGAAATTACCAAAAATACATATAAAGACTCCCTTCAAAGATATAAAAAAATTAATTTTCAGATTCAAAAGCAAGATGGTATAACCAAAGAATAGATGAAGCCGAAAATAAACCCAAAGAATCTTGGAAAATTATTAATCATTTTAGAGGAACATCAGAAATGAAAACTAAAAATCTCATTCTGAACATAAATGGTTTTAAAATAAAAAATCCCAAAGAAACATCTGAAAACGCTAAATAATTATTTAATAAATGTAGCTTCAGATATAAAAACGGATCTTGGAAACAATACCAAGAATAGATAGTAACACGGAAAGATCAACAAACCATAGCCTAAACCCACTTCTCACTAGTAAATGAAAAGATTCTTGAAAAATTGTTTGCAAAATTTTCCCCTAAAAAATCTTGTGGTGTAGATGAGCTATGCATGAAGGCAGTGAAATATTGCAAGGATCAATTGAAAAAGCCTTTAATCAACATCATAAATGCCTCGATCCTGAGCAATACATTCCCAAATGACTGCAAGATAGCCAAGATCAAGCCGCTTTTCAAAAAGGGGGATGAGTTGGAGGTGTGCAACTACCGTCCGATATCTCTCCAACCAGTCTTTTCCAAATTCATTGAAAAAGTTGTTTGTGACCAGCTGACTGCCTATCTGGAGGAAAATTGTCTCCTGATTGGCAGGCAGTATGGTTTCAGGAAAAACAAATCAACAAAATTGGCCCTGATTGGATTTTCTCAATGACTGCATCGATGCAGTCGACGCAGGGGAAAACGGTGTGTCAAGCTGTTATGCCGACCTCTCTAAAGGCGTTCGACTGTGTTGATGTAGGCATTCTGTTGGACAAACTTCAGACAGTGGGCGTTCAAAATTCTGCTCTAAGCTGGGTTTTCATCATACTTGACAAACCGAAGCCAAGTTAGTTGAAATCCAACACCAAACAACATCTGAAATTAGAAATTTTACATCGAAACCAGAGTTGATCCAGAGCGGGGTACCTCAAGGATCAATTCTCGGTCCATTACTGTTTCTGGTCTACATAAATGACATAACAAAAAGTATTCCAGAAAGCAATCTTTACATGTTTGCAGATGACAACCACACTCATCACCAAGCATTGCAGATCAGAATGTCTTGGAAGTTGATCTTTTCATAATTAGCAAACAATTTAGCCCAATTTTTTGCCAAAAATGGCTTGAAATTAAACCCCGAAAAAACTAAATGCATGACAATTCAAAAAAGAAATTCCAAATTAACAAGATCATTTGCTGACAGGCCTGTATGCATTGGTGAAACTGAGTTGGGAGTCACAAAAAACAGCAGAACTGTTAGGGGTGATGTTGGACGATGGTCTTGACTGGAGTGAGCAATTGACAAAAATTGAAAATAAGCTGTCCAAGGGCGTTTTTGTCCTACGCAACCTCAGCAAACTTCAAAACCACAAACTATCTAAAAATATATACCATTGCTTGCTCGAGTCGCACATCTCCTACTCAATCTGCCTATGGGGGAATAGGGAGTCAAATCTAGAAAGGATTCTTGTTTGGCAGAAAAAGGCCATTAGGGCCTTTTTGAATCTTCTACCTAGGGCTCATTGCAGAGATCATTTCAAAAATCTGGGAATTTTAACACAGCACCTTGCCTTTACATTTTGAAATTTCGCTTTAACATCAAACTCAATAAACCTGGAATATGTAAACACAACACACAAATATAACACTAGACACAAAAACAATTTTTCTATACAGCACAGATTAAAGATTTTTGAAAATAAGCCAAAATATGCAGGTCTGAAAATCTTTCAATCTCTGCCTACACAAATAAAAACCATTGCTGATGGGAAAAAATTTAAGAGTGAATTAAAAATCATTCCTTATCACCAAGAGTTTACTACACTCAATGGGTGAATTTTTTGAAAATTTTTGCCATAGACCTGCCCAATCCCAATCCTAAAACTCAAAACCCGAAAACTCCAAGAGTTCATCCCTAAATACGCCCCTCTCCCCCCAAACCAAAGTGACCCTTTACTACAAGAGGCACTGTGACTCGTCCAACGCCAACATTGGTCAACTGGATATGACTTCAAGTACAAGTACAAGTAGATACACGAACACGAATATATGCAATTATCTCTACATCTGATAAGTGTTATTGCATGATAATCATAGAAGGAACCATTATACATTTTTTTTCACATGATATATATATATATATATATATGTTTCGTTGATGTTTTTATCAATAAATTCATTCACCAATCAAAGAGTACAACTTACAGTTTATTATGAATGAATATTGCATTATATAAACATTTTTATTATGCAAGCGAATTAAATGTGGTAGCCTTCGATGTCGGAAACCATCTACATAGAATTTTCTTTTCTTGGAGCAGGATATTTACTATTATTGTTTACAGAGCATATTGTGTAGCATATTCCAACTATATCTTTATTATGGAACGAATCGTCATATTAATGAGATAGATAAAACTAATAGTAAGTTCTAACATTAATAGGTAATTTATACATAAATATATGTTGTTTTGTCTCTGAAAAAAATTGTAATGAATAGGATTGAAAATTATTTGTAAGCAGAAAATATATTTCTAATCTGTATATTCTGACACATTGAGGTTTGAAAGCGTAGTAGGTCAATAAATTCTAGCAGCTTGTAGAATTTCTTGAACTTTAAATATAAAATGAAATTAATAATAGAAAAGCACGGACACATAGAATGGAGTCATGCCATAAAAAGAAACATAGTAGAGAGCTGCAGCAAAAGCAGATACCCCAATACGTGGAAGTTTTTCTTTCCAACCAATCCAAATATGTAGAGTAGGTCTTATAAACTACATGATTTACCACGAATTTAAGTTTGGTGTTTAAAATACCCCACCAAGCAAATGGAAAGTGTACACATCCATTCCAAAGTGTTGGTATAATGACTTTCCTTAAATAAACTTTTATTTAAATTAGCTTTGTAAGTTTTTCATTAAAAAATTATCAATATTTGGTATTACAAATTTACAAACCCCTGGAAAGCGACGAATCAAAAGATGTACATCACCGATATGGAAAAAAAACATATCACACGTGGATCGCATATGGTTCAAATGATATTTATTCTAATTTATTATCCTATTTTATTTTAATTTATTTATCCTAACAAAAAATAAGTTCCGTTCGATGAATAAAACTTTTATAGAAAACATGTGGCAAACCTGTGGCTGTCAGCTTATTGTTGTCAGCGCTCTCTGACAATTCCGTGGGGAACTACTCATCTTTATGTACACAAAGGTAGTAAAATGCAACATTAACCAAATATGGAGTTTCAGTACAGTGATCGTCTAGACATTTGTCTTTTAGTAAAATTATTTAAGAAATAAAACTGATGCGATCGGAAATATTTCTTAATATACCTAAACTTGCAGAAATCCTTGTTTAAATCCAATTTTATTGTGTAATGTTTCAGAGAATTTTAACATTTAACCCTTGGGTAAAAAGGAATTTGCTTTCTAAATCAAGTAATACCGGTTATTTAAATATAAGTACCAACTATTTTGACATTTTATTTTTATTATTTTCTTATGTTAGTTTAATTTCATATAAAGCTGATAATTACAGTCATCATCATGACTTAATTGCTAAATGTTTCTTATTTTACAGATATATATTTATACTTTCTAAAACATTATTTAGGAACAAGTACTTTAAAAAGGACATTCGCAATGATCATAACGTTATGAAAACAAAATATACAAATCCGGTATTTGACAATGCATATAAGCTAGGAGAAAAGTGTTTGAGCTAAAGTTCTATGGACTTTAACATTCTCTTAAATATGAATTTAGAGTATTTAGTTGTATTTTCAACATATATCTTGGTTAAATTTTCTTAAGTTAAATACTAATGTTTCACTAACTTTATCTTAAAGTGTTTGAAAAAATAAAATAACGCTTAAATAGGTTATATTGACACTTTCGCTTAATAACATTGCTTTGTAATTTTAGTTTTTTTAATTTGCACATATAAAAAAATTCTTTAACTTTAAAATTTAACCGTAAAAAAACATGTCTAAATAAAACATTCATGGTACTATTGAAACTATTGTAAAATGAATGTATAAATAAATTATACATTGCAAAAATAAATTAAAAATGAATATAATTAAATTCTTGTAAAGATTAATCAACGTAGTATTTCTAGGAACATAGGTAATATAATAAATCCATCACAGCAGAGTTTTCGTGTAACCAGTGTAAAGAAACGTATTTATCAGATGTTATAAAATATATAAAAATGTTCTGCTGTGTGCAATGTAAATCTTTTTATTTTAAAAGAATCTGCATTTTTTGTTTATAAGTTTTGATAAAATGCATCTTGAGTAAGTACAATTTTTAAAATCATAATTTAAAATGTTGTTAAAATTTATATGCTATTTCATGTAAAAATGTAAGGATTACAAATAATCGACTTATTGGCTGAGCTTCAGCGAAGTATGTCGCTGGAAAAAGAATAATTTCTGCGTGTTTGTCTATCTTTTGTCTGTCCGCACGATAAGAAATTTTGTGTGAAGCTTCATTTGATATATAAGTAACACTGAGTCCGCTGATGGTACACGCCACTCCCTGCGATTTGGATAAGGGTTAGTGAATATATTTACGTTTGTTCATATTGTTAACCATGATAATATCGAGGGAATAGCAGGATAAATAAATTTGTAAACAAACTGCGAACAATTGTACGTAATCCGAGCTGTCATATTTTTTATTAATACAGTAAAACGAAAAAAAAACAGGTGGTTCAAACACACCCAAAAGCTGCTTGCAGTCCAGTCCAGGTGATGTCACTGCACATAATTCAAATCACGAGCACAAGTCACGAGTACGAGAATCACTATCACACATATGACACATAACAAGAAAATCAATATCTGCTCTTTCATCGACAACGTGTCGTGTCATCTGAAACAATATGATAGGAAGGCGATGGTCAGGAGGGGAGGAGGTAAATGCAAACCGCTTCCGGCCCTATGATTTGGTCCTAGACCTTGTATATTTGGTGTGTCCGATTTTTTTTGTTGAGATTTGTTTGGTTGGTAAAATATTTTTAGGTTTCCTACTTTGTTCTTTAAATATTGGCACCCAAAGTGGTCTAACCTCAACTGAAGGTTGACAGCGGTAATTTTGTGTATGAAGCTTCAATAAGTTTACGTTCGAAAATGCTCCTCAGGTGTATTATGTGGGATATTTCTCTGATTCTCTGACTGTTGAATTGGCGGGACGTAATATATGCGTCAATTTTCTTTTCTGGATGATTGTCTGCCCGTGGGACATCTCGAGAATAAAATTGAGTTATGGATTAGAAATGTTACATGCAACCTCAGCGAAGCCTGTTTAAAGTGAACTTGGAATTTGTTTGGAGCTTTATTATGTTTCGAATAAGTTCTTTAATAAACAACACTGTTTAATATGATATTTATTTGCGGGTTATAACTACATATCTCATATATCGTACATTCGATGGAAATTTAAACCATAAACACTCTAAATAACTTTGGTTCTTGTTTATTTTCCAATATCTATTAGTGTATCAAAGTGGTAGCTGTACGAAGTTCTGTAAAGTTACGTAACGTACATACAAGTACAAGTCAACACAAGTTCAGTAACTAATTCCAACTAAACATGGTACGACTATTTTTTTAATGTAAGTTTCTTTACCTTTTATAGAATTAAAACTTATGTAATGTTGTGGCCGTTTGATTTTGAAGTAGTTTTTCTTTTAGTTATTGCACAATGTAGATTGTTTAGATAAATATATCGGCCATTCAAGTTTGTAAAGTTCGTATGCAGAGTTTATGACCATAGCTATATATAACCATCACGACGTCAAAAATACTCTGTGCTTATAATTATTGTGACTAAGTAACATCTTTACCTTTATTCTGTTGACATGTCTTCATCCTCTTATTTCATGTAAATTTTATGACAGAACTTGTAATGTTATGACATGACTTGTAACGGACGAGACGGGACTTGGGAATTAGATAATCAGAACACTAGTTGGCCGCAAAAATCTGATTTTAATTTTAATCTTTCACATTAATAATTATTACGATACTATTCACATTCCCTAAACTGTACTTTTAAAATATATTAATAATTCATCAGCGAAACAGTAGGTTTAAAAAAATTTAGATTTTAGAGGGAAGGGCAAACACGGAGCGACGCGTTACGTTCGAGTACCGGCGATCAACTCACTCCACGCACATACTTTTTCGCTACAAATTTTTATTAAAATGGGGGACTAGACTCCGTACGGTGCTGCTCCCAAACGATTTACTTGGGCGTAACAGAGTCTAGAAAACGACACAACTTGGCCAGACACAGGCTGGAGTCAGCAGGATCAGCAAATTCCTCAGCCAGCTGCAGCTAAAGCTGCCACGGGTATCGGGCTACTTCTGCTTAACAACTCAGTTGAGATCAACTAGAATATTCCGAGCAACTATTACTTGGACTTATATCTTACTAAATAAATATATAATAATCACTGTTCCTTATTTCCTTTTAATAATTTAGGTGACGGTAGATATTTTGTAAGTAATAGTACTTACATTTTACTGTTAGGAACAATGAAAAATCGTTGGTTGGTAGTACTACAATATAAATACTGTAGTACTTCACTGGTCAATAATAATATTAACCTCACAGTGTCAAATGGTCAGGGGCTTTCTTAATGGGCCGTCACACACCCCTCACCCTTAGACCATGCTGTCCTCAGCATGAGGTAACATAAAACGGTAAGTCCAATGTTCAATAGGTTTTTTAATTGATTCAGGAATTTGTTTCAGCTAATCTCAACTGATATTTAGGTATTGAAAATAGAAAAAAAGAAAAAAATGTTGGATGTCCTTATCTGGACTCTCTTTCGAACTTAAATTCGTACTAATATATCTCGCTAAAAATCGATGGAAATTTGGCAAACATACGTCGCTCGGGTGTGCCTCTCCCTTCACAGAAAGTCAATAAAACAAAAGCTTCATTAATTAAAAAATAAACTTCAAAATTCAAGGTCGACTAACGTACTCAACAATAACAAACTTAGTTTCAGAAAATGAAATAAAATGTTAACATAAATAATTAAAGTAACATGGTTGTTGAATAGTGACATCTATAATTAATACGCTCACAACAAGAAAGACACTCTAACACTAGGCAACCAAACATGTTTTAAACAACAACCCTTAGTGACCCAACAACTATTTGCGGAATTATAGAGAAGGAGGAGATCGTTAATTTTAGTTTCCTACTCCTTTTTTTCTTTTTTTTTGTCGAGCACACCACAGTGGATTGCTTAGGTCCAATTATTACAAAAAGGTATTTAAGTGTGTCGATTAGGAAATTTTAACCGCTACTTGCCCAGTATAGGTGAGGCAGCATGGGCTTTCACTCGGGGCCGCCGTAGGTCAGTCACCCCTTTAAAATTGGAACAGTTGTTTAAGTCACAAGGTCTTACTACTAACACGAGATTGCACATTTTAAGTGAAAAATACCAATATAAAATTTGACATATATACTGCCATTAATAGCCAAAAAACGAGGCAACTAGAATCCTTATAACAGAACCTAAAGTCGTTGGCATTGCCATACACCTAGCAGTGCCAAACAGTGTTCACTTGATATTTTCTTAATCTAGCATTTTGAAAACTAAATTTAGAGGCATGCATACGATTAACATAGCAACACATTAAAACAGCAAGTACTATTTAGCTCACTTGAACAGCAAAAATTCACGAATTACAACCTATAGTTTCCTTAAACAATCATCTATATACTATTGGAGTTTGAGTATTATTCGTGAGCTAGTTTAAAATAATATTAAAAGTGCTTGCGTAACATCTTGGTAGGGCTGGCAACGGTACAGCAGTTGTCTTGCTGATGGGGCCCGGGAGATCCCACAGCAAGGCATTCACCACAGTCTTAATTGCTGTGTGCTTATCATGTATTAATAATTTAATAATTTATTTTCTTTAGGCATCCACAGTCCAGTATTGGGAAGCGATAGGAATGGGTATAAGGGGGAGGGGATGCCGGCTTTACCTTTCTGTGGACACCAGATATCACTCATTGGATATTGATCATAATATTAATTTATGAAAAATTCTCCCTTACCAGCCTCCAATGAAACCCTACGACTACTCGTTACAAATTAATAATACAACGTTAAATTTTTACAATGTTACAAAAGTTATACTATGACGAAACATGGCAAGATCTTGTTACTTACTAACTAAACCCCTGTAAATGGTCCCAATATTAGAAAAATTCGATTTTCCTGTTCAAGGCCTATGATAAGTGCACCATGGGTCGACCCTTGTAAGTTCACACGGAGACACGTCAATCTCGAAACACTGTCGAAAGTTCCTCATTCAGGTTGAGCTCAACACAATATTAGAATTCACTTACGTCCGTAGGATCCTCATACATCTGGCACATACGTAACGGCTAGTACACACCAAGCTTGGATTTCGGTTATGCGATTAATACCAGATCCTCCTGGCACACACTCTCGTTCTGGTTGGTTACTCTCTCTAACGGTCTGCTCATCTGGGACAATCGACTTCCCAAGGTCTCTGAGTTCCGCATCGGTCCGGGTAGCTTCGGGGTGTCGTCGGTTACCTCTCAGGCTGGCACGGAGCAGATTGGCAACTCGTACTCGATATCTCAAACAGATAAAAACAACAATTAATAACACAGTAATCGTAGATCCACTCAATATGACCTGCTTAACTATACGATGCTTAAAACGATTGACTCTGAGGTGCTGGAAAGTACTCTCTAAAGAATACTCCTTTACGCTTAGAGTGCCAAATTGGTCATCCAAGGCTTGGAGGACCTTCAAAGTATCATTCACGTCCTGATTCAACAGTTCGGTTTTCTTCTTTACTATATATCCCATCTACTTCAGGAAAAGTTATCTTTCCAAAATCGCTCGAGTGCCAGGAGCTGCCGAAGAATCGGGCAGGCATCCTGTACCCGTCTGCAATCAGGTCACATCGATCCCGATTCGGAATTTCACCCACCCCCTTTCAGAATGGTTGTACTAACGTTTAGACCAGCATCCCGTCTAAAGCAATTCAATACTACTTTGGCTTCACCCGAGGTAGTATAGATCCATCGGGTTGGAGTTCTAATTAGGACTGGGGATTTCAGGCCGGATATCAACTTTCTAGTGCACAACGTAATTTTTCTCTTTCAGCAAAAGTTCAATTGGACAAGTTGGTCGTTGGTGTACATTAAATAATACTTCCGACAGAGGACACACTGTTAAAGAGCCGAAACTACACTCACTTCGGTAATGGTCAGATGAATAAACGGTATAGGTTTGTCTGTCCTTGCTAACTATTAATTTTTGGTCGTCTACTTCCCACTTCACCCATCTTTTTAGAGAAGGGTCAAAAAACAGGATAAGTTATTACATTGAAAACTTCATACACTTGGTTATCATTTTTCAAGGGGAGCTTAATGAGTACTCTAAGCTGTGTTTCCGTAGCATACGATTTGATTATTGCAAATTTATAGAAGCTATGGAGGTTTTCTAACTTAACGTCTAAGAATAATTTTGCAGGTGGTGGTATAACCTGTTTTACAGATTTCAGGACCTCTAGGAACTGATGAGGGGGTAATAGGTTGCTAGTCATCCTATTAGCAGCCAAGTCCTCTACAGCTTGGTGAAGTTGATTCATTCTTTGTACAGCGAAGGTTAATGGCATCTTTAATTTCTGACAAGGCACAACTTAATTTTAAGTATTGGAAAAGAGTATTAAACAAACTTGAGAAAACGGATTCTGTTCTTGAGTTTTGAGCCATGTTGTCATGCATCACTTGGTGATACGCTTTCAAGATGTAAATCATTTTATTTATTACCCTCGAATGGTTTAAAATTTCTAAGTGCATGTTATCTAAGACAGTTAATTGATCTTTTGTGTCATGATATATTTCATCATTCCTTATATTGGCATCATCTATCTTACTATTCATAACTTCCAAATCGCTATCGATTACAGTTCCAAACAAGAATTTTAGTACATGACCACCGGCATCAAACAGACCGCGCTTCTTTTGGGTACGCGGCAGCAGAGTGACCAAGTCACTCGTTTTGCCAACGTAGTCGGTCACCATCTTTTGTAGTCCATAATATTCGTATCTGAAACTGGTTTCAAGGTCATGCACTATAGTATGTAAGCTGTTGTTTTGCGAGAGAAGATTTTGGAAAAACTCATCATACTGACCTCTTACCTTTACCAAGATTATACTTAGATTTCTGTTTTCCTCTTCCACTCCTGTCAGGTTGTACTGGAGCACCACAGTCCAGTAGCTGTCTGTAAGTAAAACGTCCCCTTCTTTCTCGAATATGACACCCTGGTGGAAGCAGAGGACACCTTCTAGGATCAATAAAACGCCTAAAAGGCCTACAACAGAACATCTATGATTTCATGTGACACTATCAAATTCGATATCCACCATTTCCCAGGCTATGTTAAGCGAGCACTATTCCCCAACTATTCCAAAGCTCTTCAAAAGTCTAACAAAGTCACCCCATCTCGCGGGTTCTTTCTTACTCCGTTTTGGGCGTCCGGATACTTGCAGGCCCGGCTACTGCTGCCGGGGCTTGGGTTTCATCGTCACCCTTTACACCTCCGTTTAAGTTCTGCAGACCACTATCATCTACCTCTTCGTCACTGGAACTATTCTCGTCTTGCTTTTCTTTCTGAGCGGTCGAAGGACGCGGACGTTCCTTATAAGGTTTGATACGGTTCACGTGCACGACGACCTCTCGCTTTCGTATTCGAAGAACAACATTTAGAGGTGATACCACTCTAACTATGGGATATGGTCCTTTCCATAGTTTTGATAATTTCTTTACACGATGACGGTCCTATACTGGGTACATGCAATAATACAAACTGCCCTTCACGGAATTCGGTTGATTTAGCTTTCTTATTAATTACTGACTTTCATACGTACGGCCTCGGGCTCTGGCTTTTAGGCACTGCAGTTTCCTTGTAAGCTTCCTGCAGTTTCTCCCGGAGGGCTTCGATATGATTGTCATATATATCTGTCTCATCCGTAATCTTCAGATCCGCTTCCATAGGAACCTCCATTTTCCGACCAAAGATTTAACTCATACGGTAGAATACCCAGTACTCTCATGAAGATTGGGAGTTATAGGCCATGGTGACATAAGGCAAGTATTCATCCCAATTGGTCTGGTTCCGGTTAACAAAATGACTCAACATTCTCACCACAGTGGAATGGACCCGCTCCAGTCTGCCATTTACTCTGAGGATGAAAAACCAGTAGTTTGGATTTTTCGAACGTGCAGAAAATTTGCATAAGTCTTTAATTAAGCCGGATGTAAAGTTAGCTCCTTGATCGGTAACTAAGGCCTTTGGCACGCCAAACTTGGTTATCACCCTCTGCACTAGTGCTCGAGCAACACTTTCGGTGGTCTGATCTGGCAGTGGAACAAACTCACAGTATCTGGAGAAGTGATCCATAACACTGAGAATATAAACGTTGCGGGGATTCGCTAATGGGCAGAGGACCAATCCTATATCTGCCGCTATCACTTCGAAGGGCTCCTGGGGTTCGTTGAAGACGTCACCCAGGGCGCTTTCGCTTTACCGTAAATTCGTTCGTTTGCTACAGCTACGACATGTCCTGACGTAATTCATAACGTCTCTTTCATACCTCTCCACCAGAACTTCTGTTTCACCCGGTCTAGTGTTTTTTGCCACTCCGCGGCGTGTCCGGCTGTGGGCAAATCATGATTGATCCTAATTATCTCCTGGACTAAGGAAGTTGGTACTAACAATTTTCTTTTCACCCGAGCTCAAACTGTACAGGACCTTCTCCGGGGCTCATCCGGAAGTTCTTGGCTTGTCTCAAACCCTGAACTACGGGATCTTCGCGTTGACGTGTTTCTAATTAAACTCAAGGTCAACGACAGGGAGCACTTCCTGTTTAACCGCTCGCACTGCGCGACTTAGCCCATCCGCGTTAGTGTGTTTTTTTCCGGCTTTATGTTCTACCGTGAAATCAAACTCAGCTAGTCGCAACGACCATCTCATCAGCCTACTGCTAGGGTCCTTAAGCGACATCATCCACTTTAGAGCGGAGTGATCGGTGATTACTTTTGAAAGGACGCCCCAACAAGTAGCATCTGAAATATTTTGTACTCCAGACTAGACTAAGTAATTCGCGCTCGGTTGTCGAGTAGTTCTTCTCGGCTGGGAATAATGTTCTAGAACAGTACGCTAAAACGGGTGTTCCCGGCCATCCATCTCCTGTGAGAGGACTGCTCTTTTTTTTTTCTTTTTTTTTTAAGGCAACAGTACTCGCGTTCTGTCGCTAATAAAGAACGGCTTGGTAAAGTCAGGGTATAATCAAACCACAGGGAGCAGATATTAGTTTTGTCTTTAAGAGCTCAAAAGCCTCCTGACATTCTGGTGTCCACACAAAAATTCGCTATCCTGTTTGGTCAACTCGAATAGTGGTGACGTCCAATGGTGGCAAAACCGTCAATAAAACCGCCGATATAATAGCCAGCCAAGCCTAGGAAAGAGCGCACGTCCTTCACCGTAGTGGGCACAGGGAAGGTCCCTTACAGCCGATACCTTTCCAGGATCTGGTTCAACACCTTTTCTTAGTGATTACATGACCAAGATAGCTGACCTTCATTGACCACAAAATTACATTTACTAAGTTGTACTGTCAGGTTCACATTTTGTAATTTCGATAGCACTTCACGAAGGGCTTCCAGGTGTGAAGGCAAGTCCCTGGGAAAACAAAATTATGTCATCCAAGTAGACAAGCGCATTTCTCACCTTTCAAGCCCATTAACACTGAGTATCCATTAGTCTTTGGAAAGTAGCCGGAGCCGTGTTTAGTCCAAATGGCATACGCTGATACTCATAATGTCCGCCGGGGACATTGAATGCTGTTTTTGGTCGGCTATCTTCGTCAACTTGAATCTGGTGATACCCAGACCGGAGATCTAACGTCGTGAACATCTGGCACCCGCCAAGTGAGTCCAGTGTTTCTGTGATGTTCGGAGGGGGTACACGTCAGGGGTGGTCACCGCATTAAGTCCTCTGTAGTCGACACAAAACCTTAATTTAGGGGTACCGTCGGGAGATTTCTTAGGTACAAGTACTACAGGCGATGCCCACTCGCTCTGACTAGGAACAATGATACCTTTGTTTTAGTTTGATCTTTAACTAATTCGTCAAGTGTGGCCTTCTGATGGTATGGTACGCGATACGCTTTTTTGTAAATAGGGGCTGCATTCCCGGTTCGTATGACATTGTGTCACTGCCGAAGTACAACCCAGGGGTTTGGTCTTCACTGTGAGCAAGAACATTTTTTGAATTCCATGAGAGTGGACTTCAACAAGGTCTCGCTCGTGACTTGGCAGATGCCTAAGCTTCTCGTCCAAGCACGCCTCTAAGTCGGATTCGTCAGAACGACTCACCATGCCTACTCTTGCCTGTTGGCCTTTTGTAGCTATGAAGTGCTATGTCGCGCACAACAGTGGCCAATTTTCACTTTACCCTGTTGGTTCAGATGCAACCCGTGCTTTGTGTACATGTTATGGCTTAATTTTCCTTTGAGGTCTAGAAATTCAATCCTACCCTGTTGAATTTTATCTCTATTTTTAGCTAAATTTTGAATGATGGATTTAAGAATTCCGTTGGCATCTCCAAGTTCGGATTTGAGGTCCTTGATCATAGCGGTCAAATATCGACAGAACAGTTACTCTCGCTTTCCACTTCACCGGAAAATTTTCAAATGCTTGTTTCAGGGTTAACGGGTAAGGCGCACACTAGTCAACATCGTTTGTTCCCCCTATCAAGATCACCGGTGTCGTTCTCGGTCAATGTATCAATAGTACTACCAAATTTCGAGGTTACTTGTTTTAGTTTTCCATTGGGCATGAAAAAGACTTCTACATCAAAATTTCTAGGTAGTCTTTCGGATAGTATTTCCTGGAGTCCACGACCATGACTGTCTGCTAAAAACTAGTAGTTTTTGTCGCACAGGATTTCCTCCCTCCACTGGGTCGAAATCTCTGTCGAGCGTTCCTAACTTCAAGTTCTTGGGTA
>NW_025782005.1:0-35140 GCF_021130785.1 Homalodisca vitripennis | reverse complement strand
TATGCAGATAAGAATATGCATTTTTGTGCGTCTGTTTTATTTTTAAATAAAGCTAAATTTCAATACCTATTATTAATTTTTTTCCTAAGTAATTCACATGAATCTTTTCAGAATTAAATGTTCTACAAATCTGTTTAAGAAAAAAATGACCTTTATTTAAATCATTTATGGAAGTAATCTTACGTTAAACACAAAAATGTGTTATTTCTTTGCACCAATTCTTGTGTTTTACGTAAGATATCTCTGAAAGTATTGCATTTACAGCTCTGGGACGAATTTTAATAAATTTGTCAGATATAAAAACATAAAAAACAATCGTATTTGTATCTTTGTAACTACCTTTACCATTTTTATACGGCCTGACTTCACCAAGGGTTCTGAAATCCGGGCGAAATCTTTCGCTAGGCGTAACTCGCTAACGAAGCGTTTCCGGGCATATGGTTATATGAACTTTTTTACTTGGTTTTTAGCTATAGAATAAGCTCCCGAGAGATTGCCGTTTAGTTTTGAATCACCCTGTATACTGTGATTTTTATAAAAAGAACGCTATTCAAATAATTAACAAATACATTTTGTACATTAAAATTCAGGATCTATGTACAAAGTTTCATTGCGGGCATTTGTTTGGTTTAGTCTCAGAAGGATCTTTTATTTGGGGGGCAGCTCTTTTACTCTACGAATCGTTATCTCAACGACCCTATTTTTATATTTGCAATATCAGTGTTGGGTCTTTTACACTACTAACCGTTTAGAATCGTATAGAAACTAAAACACGTTTAAATTGGCATTAACATTAAATTTATGAGTAAAAAATAAACCTTTCCTCTACTCTTTGATGCCCCAGTGGGAAACTGCCCTCAGTGTAGTTAAGATATCTGGAGTTGTTATATAATCTCCAGTAAATTACAGTAAGAAACGTACGCGTGTTACGTTTTGTATACAGAAACAGATTTGTAGTTTTCCATTCGATTTTTTAAGGAGATTCTAAATATACATTCTTATGCCAATAACGTGTATTTTGATATTTCCGCACTAAAATATTAAGTTCAACGATACAGTATGTTATCAAACGTATCTGACGCATATTATAATATAAAGCCAATATTGAGGTCATACTTTGTATTTTAAGCAGCAAACAATTTCCGAGGTTTGTGCGTTTAAAACCACATGTTTTAGGTTTGCAATTTATGACTTATTAAACATAGTCAATATGAAATGAATGCTTCAATGGTATTACTATTTCTATGAGTTGATGTAATGGTACCGCCATTTAATTATATTATCAATTCTAAAAAATATAGAACTTCTAGAAGGATTTTTTCTCTTAAGTCAATGCATCATTATCATGTTATTCATTCTATTTGTCTATTTTTGAAAATTATAATGGTCATTTGTTAGTATTAAAATTGATGTTTACCTCTGTTTAATGCATACGAGCTTTAATATTAAAAAAACTTATAATACGTTTTCTTTCTCCAATAAGCGAGTCCCTGGCGTCATATATGGTATATTGTTACGTAGAATGTTTGGGCGTGATTAGCCTACTATTCCATGTAATCGATTTGTTAATTTCATGTATAACTTGTACAAAGATGTTTGTTAGCATTGCATGATTTTTACAGTTCAAATTAATCAACGTTCAAATAATGGAATGGAACAAATATTTTAACTACAAACAGAATTAACAGTGAGGTAGTCTCAGGTAAAGGCTCGGGTGAGGTGGTTCCTTCCTCGAAATGGTGTCATTACCAGACAATAGGTTTATGGCAACCGGTCTCGAGTTTGCGTGTCCCTTCTGAATGTGTCTAAGGAAATTACGTGTAAGGGTTATAAAACTATTCTCAGAAATTCCGTGGAGGGGTATTGGGTAAAGAGATAAGTCTACACAATAGCTTTTCTTCCAATATTATAACATCTGCTGCATACCTACCAGGTGTCAGCAATTAACATAAATTTCTCAAGCCTCAACCACATCTGACTCTGAAAAATTAGAAAAAAGTCAGGGAAACCCTAATGTCCTAAATTACACGACATTTTAAATACAATACAACCATGCGATATATAATAACTCTAAATAAGATTCCACATACCCTGAATAAATTCAGTGATTACAAAAAAACAATAGTTCAAAACTTTACAATAGTAAAATAATTGGTGACACATTTAAAAATAAATTGTTGCAGATAAAAAACAGAAGTAAACAGAATTAAAAATAATAAATGAAATATAAAATAAATTGTTTTTTGAAATATATGTGAGGTTTAGAAAAAATATATTGTTAATTAGCCTACAAATTTTACTTATTCTAATTTTCATGGATATAAAAGGACAACGTTCATTTAAAAAAGTGCGCAAAAGAGAAGCAGTAATATTTATGTTATAACTTCTAAAATAACTTCCGCATGCTAGAATTTCAAGCTATCACTTTTTATAATGCTTTTAATTTTTCATGTTTTAAAAATAATGAAACTTTGGAGTACCAAATTCCCATACGACGTTTGAACATTTTGCAGTTATATATACTAATCTAGTTATATAACCTTGATACTTGAAAATCTAATACTTTTTATACAGAGAACATCTGTCTAACGGTGCATTTAATTTAGACGATAGGACCTCTGACGCGCCGACACCACCTATTTGGACGTTGGTTGGTATATTAAAGTTCAGCTTACAGAGCATCTGGTGTACAAAGTTTCATTGCGGGCACTTGTTTGGTTAAGGTCTCAGGAGTGACTTTTATACGGAGAACGCCCGTCTAACCGTGCATTTAATTTTGACGATAGGACCTCTGACGGCCGACACCACCTATTTGACGTTGGTACATTAAAGTTCAGCTTACAGAGCATCTGTGTACAAAGTTTCATTGCGGGCACTTGTTTGGTTTAGTCTCAGGAGCGACTTTTATACGAGAACGCCCCGTCTAAACGGTGCATTTAATTTTGGACGATAGGACCTCTGACGGCCGACACCACCTTTTTGACGTTGGTTATATTAAAGTTTCAGCTTACAGAGCATCTGTGTACAAAGTTTCATTGCGGGCACTTGTTTGGTTAAGTCTCAGGAGTGACTTTTATACGAGAACGCCCCGTCTAACCGTGCATTTAATTTTGACGATAGGACCTCTGACGGCCCGACACCACCTATTTTTGACGTTGGTTTATTAAAGTTCAGCTTACAGAGCATCTGTGTACAAAGTTTCATTGCGGGCACTTGTTTGGTTTAGTCTCAGGAGTGACTTTTTATACGAGAACGCCCGTCCTAACCGTGCATTTTAATTTTGACGATAGGACCTCTGACGGCCGACACCACCTATTTGACGTTGGTATATTAAAGTTCAGCTTACAGAGCATCTGTGTACAAAGTTTCATTGCGGGCACTTGTTTGGTTTAGTCTCAGGAGTGACTTTTATACGAGAACGCCCGTCTAACCGTGCATTTAATTTTTGGACGATAGGACCTCTGACGGCCGACACCACCTATTTGACGTTGGTATATTAAAGTTCAGCTTTACAGAGCATCTGTGTACAAAGTTTCATTGCGGGCACTTGTTTGGTTAAGTCTCAGGAGTGACTTTTATACGAGAACGCCCCGTCTAACGGTGCATTTAATTTTGGACGATAGGACCTCTGACGGCCGACACCACCTATTTGGACGTTGGTACATTAAAGTTCAGCTTACAGAGCATCTGTGTACAAAGTTTCATTGCGGGCACTTGTTTGGTTTAGTCTCAGGAGCGACTTTTATACGAGAACGCCCCGTCTAACGGTGGCATTTAATTTCGACGATTAGGACCTCTGACGGGCCGACACCACCTTTTTGACGTTGGTATATATTAAAGTTCAGCTTACAGGAGCATCTGTGTACAAAGTTCCATTGCGGGCACTTGTTTGGTTAAGTCTCAGGAGTGACTTTTATACGAGAAACGCCCGTCTAAACCGTGCATTTAATTTTGACGATAGGACCTCTGACGGCCGACACCACCTATTTGACGTTGGTATATTAAAAGTTCAGCTTACAGAGCATCTGTGTACAAAGTTTCATTGCGGGCAGGCACTTGTTTGGTTAAGTCTCAGGAGCGACTTTTATACGAGAACGCCCCGTCTAACCGGTGCATTTAATTTTGACGATAGGACCTCTGACGGCCGACACCACCTTTTTTGACGTTGGTATATTAAAGTTCAGCTTACAGAGCATCTGTGTACAAAGTTTCATTGCGGGCACTTGTTTGGTTTAGTCTCAGGAGTGACTTTTATTACGAGGAACGCCCGTCTAACCGTGCATTTAATTTTTGACGATAGGACCTCTGACGGCCGACACCACCTTTTTGACGTTGGTATATTAAAGTTCAGCTTACAGAGCATCTGTGTACAAAGTTTCATTGCGGGCAACTTGTTTGGTTTAGTCTCAGGAGTGACTTTTATACGAGAACGCCCGTCTAACCGTGCATTTAATTTTGACGATAGGACCTCTGACGGCCGACACCACCTATTTGACGTTGGTATATTAAAGTTCAGCTTACAGAGCATCTGTGTACAAAGTTTCATTGCGGGGCACTTGTTTGGTTAAGTCTCAGGAAGGTGACTTTTATACGAGAACGCCCGTCTAACCGTGCATTTAATTTTGACGATAGGACCTCTGACGGCCGACACCACCTATTTGACGTTGGTACATTAAAAGTTCAGCTTACAGAGCATCTGTGTACAAAGTTTCATTGCGGGCACTTGTTTGGTTTAGTCTCAGGAGCGACTTTTATACGAGAAACGCCCCGTTCTAACGGTGCATTTAATTTTGACGATAGGACCTCTGACGGCCGACACCACCTTTTTGACGTTGGTATATTAAAGTTCAGCTTACAGAGCATCTGTGTACAAAGTTTCATTGCGGGCACTTGTTTTGGTTAAGTCTCAGGAGTGACTTTTATACGAAGAACGCCCGTCTAACCGTGCATTTAATTTTGACGATAGGACCTCTGACGGCCGACACCACCTATTTGACGTTTGGTATATTAAAGTTCAGCTTACAGAGCATCTGTGTACAAAGTTTCATTGCGGGGCACTTGTTTGGTTTAGTCTCAGGAGCGACTTTTTATACGAGAACGCCCCGTCTAACGGTGCATTTAATTTCGACGATAGGACCTCTGACGGCCGACACCACCTTTTTGACGTTGGTATATTAAAGTTCAGCTTACAGAGCATCTGTGTACAAAGTTTCATTGCGGGCACTTGTTTGGTTTAGTCTCAGGAGCGACTTTTATACGAGAACGCCCCGTCTAACGGTGCATTTAATTTAGACGATAGGACCTCTGAACGGCCGACACCACCCTTTTTGACGTTGGTATATTAAAGTTCAGCTTACAGAGCATCTGTGTACAAAGTTCCATTGCGGGCACTTGTTTGGTTAAGTCTCAGGAGTGGCATTTTATTAGAGGACGTCCATTTTACGATACATTCCTACGGTTTACTTAGGTATTATATTTGGGATTTTTATTCATGACACATTTAATGGGAAACCTTTGTGGAAAGTAATAAAATAGAAAAAACTGTGTTGATTTTGTGAAAGATCGTTTTTATAATTAGTATTATACTATTTATCTCAGTTTTTGAATTTTTGTTAACGCCTTCAGATTGATGACTGCAACATTGATGCACTGGACGATAAAGTGACGCTAACTTCACGGTGGTAAATCTCATGTACATGTGTGAACCCCAGCTGTGCTGTTTCAGTGTTGTGTCCTTTATTTTAATTTAAAATGTAGTTTTTTTACCCAATTAGTGGTTGAAACTATATATAAAAACAGTTCTTTAAAAACATTTTTGTTCATAAATTTACATAAAAATGTTTAGATTTTTTTTCGTGATCTTTTTTTTTTCCAGTACTTTTCCTACAAACTAACCTTACCCGTTAACTTTAATTGTTTTCAGTGTTTGTTTACTATTAGTAGTTTTTCAAGTGAGAAGGTAATGGACAACTTAAAATTTGCCCCTTCAAACAACTCAAAACTGTTTGGATTTTGATACCATAACTAATGATCACAATTATTGTTCTAATAAGCAAACAATGAAACATCATTTCAGGAAAAACTATTTCTAATGACGATGTCAATAATCAAAAACGAGTGGCAAATCGAAACAACTAGAAACAAAAGACATTTGTCAACAGCCAACGTTTCAGATGTTAAGAAACCTTGTAGACCTACAGAGTACGTTGCAAAAAACTGCTAGACCTATTGAATTGCACAACAGATTTGAAATGCTGAGTAACGCCAACCTAGGCTCTGAAGAAGAAACGATGAATGACGACAAATGTAGGACGAAGGTGAGGCCTCCACCTATATTTGTCCCCAACATTGTCAACATAAGTAAAATGATGGTAAACATTGAACAAGTAATTAAAAAAGAGTCATATTCATTTAAATGCATAGCTAGAGATAAAGTAAAAATTAACACTGATACTATTGAAGCCTACCGCGCATTAGTCAAACATTTAACTAACATGAAAGTAAACTTCCATACATACCAAATAAAGGGTGACAGAGCTTATAGAGTAGTGCTTAAGAATATGCACTTCTCTACGGAACCCCAGGAAATTAAAACAGCTATAGAAGCTTATAACCACAAAGTTAGGAATGTGTCGAACCTTAGAAGTAGCAAATCTAAAGATCCACTGTCAATTTTTTTTGTAGACTTAGAGCCAGCATCAAACAACAAAGACATTTTTAAAATTGAATTCCTACTAAATGCCAAAATTGTACTTGAGCCCCTTACAAACGTAATGATGTGGTGCAGTGCAAAAAGTGTCAAAGATATGGGCACACAAAGGCTTACTGCTGGTACCAAAACCGCTGTGTAAAATGCGGCTCAGATCATTGATACTAGCAGCTGTAATAAATCTGTAAATGTTCCTCCCAAATGTGTATTATGTGGTGGTGAGCACCCAGCCAACTATTAAAGGTTGCTCTATTTACAAAGATATTAAGAAAAAGGCTTTTCCACCTCTAAGACCAGACCAGCGTTTAAAAAAAGACACTCCTCCTCCAGTGCAAGATCGAGAAGTAGATAGACCTATATCTGTTCGTACTCAAAATTCAACAGGTAATCAGTCTCAACCAGTATCACCAACCTTATCTTATGCTAGAGTGGCATCAGGTCAATCAAATGTAGAAGCAAATCACAATCTGAATCAAATAATTGATGGATTTTTAAATAAGTTCGAAATGATGATGTCTCAACAAGCCCAGCAAATAGGTACATTGATTAACCTATTGACAACTGTCATATCAAAACTAAAATGAATAGATTTTATAGGATTGGACTCTGGAATGCCAATGGCTTGGCCCGACATGGCCAAGATATTCAACTTTTTATTTCAATACACAAAATAGATATTATGTTAATTTCTGAGACCCACTTTACAAACTTAAATTTTTTCAAAATCCCAAATTTTACTTTTTATTCTACAAACCACCCTGACAATACGGCGCATGGAGGTAGCGCTGTGCTAATCAGAAAACAAATAAAACATTATGAATTACCTAGATTTCAAGAAGATCATATTCAAGCTACAAGCATAGTGGTTGAGGACTGGATGGGACCACTTACATTTTCTGGTGTTTACTGTCCCCCGAGGCACAATATTACCAAACTTCAATTCAACGAATTTTTCGAAACTTTAGGGCCTCGTTTTGTAGCAGGTGGTGACTTTAATGCCAAACATGTCATGTGGGGTTCAAGGTTGATTAACCCTAGAGGTAGAAATTTGTTAAATTGCATGAATGACAATCACTTGAGTTACGTATCTACAGGGGAACCAACCTATTGGCCTTCAGATCCCAACAAAATTCCAGATCTTCTTGATTTCTTTGTTACGGGAGGTATTTCTCCTAACTATATGGAGGCTGTTTCATCTCTTGATTTGTCGTCCGATCACTCTCCGGTCATCCTATCAATAAGTTCATCATTTGTATTGAAAGAAAAGGCAGCGTCCTTATCGAATAAAGGCACAAACTGGGTGAAGTTTCGTGAAACGTTAAATGACAGTTTAAGTCTTAATATATCACTTAAAACAAGAGAGGAAATAGACAACGCTGTGGAAATTTTTAATTATACTGTTCAGAAATCTGCTTGGAGTGCTACGCCTGAAAACTTAATAATAATACAATGTGTGGCAATATCAATTACCCAATATTTATTAAGCAGCACATTGCTCAAAAACGTCGCTTACGAAGAATATGGCAAAAAATTCTAGAAATGTAAGAGATAAAACAATGTTTAACAGAGCATCAAGACAGTTAAAGATTTTGCTTTAAAAACTTAAAAAACATATGGTTTCATGAATTCACTTCAAATCTCTCCCCCAACTGAAGCAACAGACTATTCTTTATGGAACAGTAACAAAAAGCACAAAGAAACCGCAAGTGTCCATTCCTCCAATATCTAAACCAGATGGTTCTTGGGCGAAAAGTAACAGAGAGAAAACTGATTTGTTTGCTGCATATTTTAGTAATGTTTTCAAAACCATTACCCTGTAGATAACAACTTTGATAATAGACATGTTGTAAAGGAGTTTCTTGATTCACCTAACCAACTCTCACTACCTATTGGCTCCTTTAAACCATCTGAAATATATGATGAGATTAAAAATCTTAATCCCAAAAAGGCCCCTGGTTATGAGTTAATAAACAGGTAAGATACTACAAGAGCTTCCTAGGAAAGCCATACTCTTTCTTACCTTCGTATTTAATGCTATTTTGAGGCTTGAATACTTCCCATCACAATGGAAGGTGGCTCAAGTTATTGTTGTTCCTAAGCCAGGAAAACCTCAAAACGAAGTAATGTCCTACAGGCCAATCAGTCTACTACCTATACCTTCTAAATTATTCGAAAAGTTATTTTTAAAAACGACTTCAGGTTTTTATAACTGAATGCAATTTAATTTCCCAATCATCAGTTTGGTTTCAGAGTGCACCACTCCACTATCGAACAAGTCCATAGAGTAGCTAATATAATAAGGCAAGATTTGGAATCAAAGAAAATTTTGTTCTGCAGCATTTCTCGATGTGAGTCAAGCCTTTGACAAAGTGTGGCATGAAGGGCTTCTATTTAAAATAAAAAGTCATCTACCTCACACTGTTTACAACATTATAAAATCTTATTTAGAACGAAGGTATTTTCAAATCAAGTTTGATGATTGTCTTTCAGATCTGAATGAAATAAACTCTGGTTGTACCTCAGGGAAGTGTACTAGGACCAGTGCTGTACTTAATTTTTCACTGCAGACATTCCAACTAATCAAAATTCTTTGGACAGCAACATTCGCCGATGACACTGCCGTACTGGCATCCCACTCCAACCATGTTGTAGCATCACAAATTCTACAAACTAACTTAAATTCTATCACAGTTTGGCTTAAAACTTGGAGAATTAAAGTGAATGAAACTAAATCTGTTCACGTCACATTTACGTTGAAACATGACACCTGTCCACCAGTGTTTTTAAACAACATTCAAATTCCTCAAAGAAATGAAGCTAAGTATCTGGGTGTACATCTCGATAGGAAGCTGACTTGGAAACCACACATATGGAACAAAAGGCTCCAATTAAATTCAAAATTTTCAAAACTAAATTGGCTTTTTGGGAACAAATCCCATTTATCAATAGAAAGCAAACTGTTGTTGTACAAGACTGTTCTAAAGCCCATCTGGACGTACGGAATTCAACTGTGGGGAGTTGCTTCTACATCAAATATTGAAATTATACAGCGTTTTCCAATCTAAAGTTCTCCGAAAGATATTACAGGCCCCATGGTATGTTCGTAATGAAGTCATTCACAGAGACACGAATATCCCTTTTGTTACTGAAGAAATTCCAAAGTTCTGCATCAAGTATCAAAACAAATTAAAACTCTCATCCTAACTACTTGGCTATTAATCTGCTGGACAACAGTGATCATCAATTTCGGCTAAAAAGACATGATTTCTTAAACTTAGCTGATCGATTTTAAAGATGAACAATCTCTTAAATGTTTATGTTAATTAAGGTTAATGAACTTTGATTAACCATGTCCTTAAGATTTATTATCAAATTTACTTATTGTTTGTTGTATATAAACAGATTGTAAATAAATTAAAGTAAAAAAAAAAAAAAAAAAAAAAAAAAAAAAAAAAAAAAAAAAAAAAAAAAAACTAAAACTGCTTGCTTTGCTAGTACCTCCATGAAGTTTATTTCCATATTCCATCGTTCCGTTTAGCAGTAGACATGGTATTGTTTTCCCGCCAAAAGTGTCAGCTCGCAGAACTTCATCTTTCTTTAGGCTAACCGGTATCACCGGTCATAACTTGATAAATTACGTGTAATGATGACTTTTTAAAGTTTATTCTGGGTCAAGATAGCCAAAGTACGCAAAACATCCCATTTCCCAAACGTCTGTTTTTTAACGCTAACACGGCATTGGCAGTATTATAAATTGAAATCTCTTTAAACTCCTCTTCTCCAACTATTTTACTGTATTGGGATTGTTTTTGGGGACACGAAAGAGCGTCTTCGACGACTATTAGACTAAAACCCAGATAACGATCCAATAATTATAACATTATGAGTTCAGTTTTCGGACATACCCAGGGCAACGTTGATGTCGTGTCATCGGCTAATATTTCACCAAATGGTATCTGGACTGTCAACGCTGTAGATCTCCCAGCTGAATCTGTGACCACAACCAAAGCAAAACAGTCCTTTTAAGTGGTAGATTGACTTTAGAAATATTAGATATATTTATAATATAGTTCATTTCAACGTAGAAGGCTTCTGAAATTATAAATCTGAATCCCTCAGTGAAATACTTTAAAAACATGGAGGTCGATGTCCTTGCTCTTCAAGAAACTCATGTTGTAGATGACGAGGGAAGTGTAAGAGGCAATATTCCTGGATTGTTGTTGATGACTGTTGTGGAAGCTATTAGATACAGAGTTTATGGAATAGCAACGTATATTTGACAGGACATTGAAGAGATAACAATAATTCCAAAAACTGTGTTGACTATATCTATATAGTAGCTATTAGAATTTTCCAATTAACTATAGTAAATGTTTACAAGTCTACAAACGTGCAATGGCCAAGTACTGTGTCTCCATCTTTTTTCCAACCTATCATCTAGGTATGGGGGACTTAGTATGTTGGAGGACTTTAACAATCACCTCTAGTACGGTGTAATTAGACCTAAACCTCAACATCCAAAGTAAAAGTTTTCTTCCAACACCAAATTGCTCTACATAGTCCCCTTATTCTATGGTAAAAAGTTACACCATTTTGAGCGTCGGGTTTGGGGGTGAAGGGGGGGGAATTTTGAAAAATCACTAGTTTTTTAGTTTTCGTAAATATTTCAAAAACTAAGCGGTTTATCCTAAACATTGTTATATACAAAAATGTTCTACGTTAAATTTTAAATAAGAATGGTCCTTTTCATAATCACTCTAAATTTTACGGTTCAAGAGTTACAGACGGTGTAAATGTTAACTTTTTCGTAATTTTGATAATTTTTTTTAAAAATAAGCTTCGTAAAAGAATGTTGCTATTTCAGTGGCCTGTGGTATGTTAGTGATAAGCCCTTGAAGGAACGACAACCTCACCACCTTATCAAGGGGCACTCTTTTTTAAGGGAAAAGAGGCTTCCACAGGCCTAGGCCATATAAACCTGTGGTACGGAGAAACCCACCCTGAACTTTCTACGAACATTGCAACATAAATTCACTTCTTAAGCATAATTATCTTTCAAATTTGGAATGTTCAATGTCTTTATTAACTTCACTCATCCTCCAGCACATTATCCTCCTCCTCTAGCTCGTCGTCTAAGATGTTATTATTGTCCATGTTATCACATGCTTGGCCTGAGCAATTGCTGCATATGCTAGTGCAGTTTAGACCACTCCTTCTGCATTCACAATTACGAACGCATTCATCTTTGCAAGTACACATTATAAGGGACAGTAATTCCTGGGGGGCTGCAGGACGTGCTGTTGTAATTGGTATCAGGTGGTCGCCAATCTTCTTCCAACCCCACTCGAGTGGATCCTTATCTTCATTCAGCCACTGTTGTACCTGGTGGTAGGTCCTAAATGAATGCTTTCTGGACGCTCCTGAAGTGGGGGGTAGTGCATCCAACTTCAGTAATGCATGTATAGGCTGCTTTGCAATCGCTTTCAAGTAGGACTGGTAGCGGAGAAAATCTAGATCTTCAGTGTTCTTGGCTCCAAACATTGCAAGTAGGAAGTAATTTCCTGCATCAGCCACTGCACTGGGGTCGGCTTTGGGGTTGTTGAAGACCAGAAGTTTTTCACGAAGAACGTTGTTGGCTTGAACTTTCCTATAAGGTGCAATTTTTCCCTTCTTATAGACAGCAGACACAGTGTCACATCCTGTGAAGGCGTATGTAACCAGAAGTACATCTTTCATATCCCCAATGCCTTGCTGAATGTCAGAAATAATGTACACTTTTTCCTGGTGATTTCCTTTTTTAGGTACGACCATTTTCAGTTTATTCCCTGAAGGTGCCGTGGACAGTCAACAGTACTAATAAGTCCGTGTCATCACCAATAACACACGTTTGAACATCTTTCTTCGCTTCATCAATAGCTGTTAAGACTACTAATAGGTCAGCATCACCCGATGCTTGAAGAACTGTGCAACCACATTGTTGCAAGTGCGATGAAAGGAGGGTTATTAGACCCATCTTGCTTTTAGCACTAGCTAAAAATTCATTTTGATTTATGTTGACATGGATTGAGTCTTCCACTTTGACCACAATGTTGGAACGTGATCTTCGTAGGTGTTCTTGATCCTTTGTGTTTACTTCGTTCGTAACCATAAAAAACAACAGTCGCTTTCCATAATGAGTACATACGTAATCACTATATTGCTCGCAAATCTGTTTAAATGTAGCAGGCTGTTGCCAGACAACACGATGTAGGAGGTGGCCTCCGTCAATTATATAGGACACTTTCACTGGGTCATCGATGTTTGATGATTCTTTTGAATCTGAAACCAAAACCGTCACCATTGATGATTTTTTCCCCTTCCTCATCAAGCCAGATTCGTCAAACAGTGATGGAGGATATGCACAGAGTTCAAACTGAAAAATTTCCTCTAATTTCTCATCACTCCTTACTGTACACACCATCCGATGTAAGAGAGTGTTAGGATTTACACATACCATGTCGTTGTTAATTTTCACCGACTTCGTTATAGAGGCTAGAGACTTGACAGCAAACTTTCTTTTCATGTGTATTTCTTTAAATGTTTTGTTTTCAATAGCTTTGATGGATATGGCTCCTATTTCAAATGCTTTATCGGTGCAGAAGACAGAACCGCCATTGGTTGCAGCCCGCGGTCCAAGGTCACTATGATGGCGGCCACGCCTGCTTGTACTACCACGTTTCTCCTAACAATTATTTTTACTTTTTCAACCTTCTATGGTCCTCTTAGCCTCTTTTTGACTATAATACTGTAGTATATTATTACTCTTTAATTAAATCATTTACTTATTTCTATATAGCTTTATTTGGAAAAAACCTTAAAAATTATATCATTTTTATTTTTACACCGTCTGCAACTCATGAACCGTAAATTTTACAGGGAATTTTTGTTTAAAATTTCATGTAGAATATTTTTGTATATAACACTCTTTGTGCTAAACAGCTTAGTTTTCAACCAATTTCCAAAAAACTAAAAAAAACTACTAAATTTCCTACTTTTTCTCCCCCTCCCCCCCAAACCCGACGCTCAAAATGGTGTAACTTTTTACCAAACAATAAGAGGGTTATATAGAACAATTTGGAGTTGGAATAAAACTTTTACTTTGGATGTCAAGGTTAGGCCTTTTTAGGTTAATAACACTGTACTACTCAGCCAATGATTACAATTCCGTCTATAACAATGGTATATGGCTGAAAATAACAACTTATAGTTCGTCTTTCATTCCTAAGACACAAGTACTTTCTATTCAGCTAGGTGGTAAAGAGATTAATCCTCAGACTTTTGCTTTTATTCACGTGACCAACGAATTTGAGTTGGAAGGTTCTCTTTATATTTTCACACTACCAGCATAGACATATAATAATTTTAGTTGAAATCACAATTCCTTTAGTCGCATCATATCCACGGCCAAGATCGAATTTCAACAAAGCGGGACTGGAAGTCTTCTTCTTCAAGCCTCGAGCATAACATTAGGTTTATTTTTTCCACTGTAAAACAATTATGATCGTTTCACGAAGCTAATCCTTTCAACAGTCAAAAAGTGTATTACAAGGAGGGTTTCAAAAAGAATGTACCTCAGGGTGAAATTGGGAGTGTGACGACGTTTACGGTAAGTTTTGTGATACAGATAACTTCGATACTGCTGACCTCCTGTACCACAATATGTATAAAGCGAGAAGAGAGAAATAGACAAGAACCGTAGAAAGCCTCAGTTTTACTTTAAGTAGCCAGAAAGTTTGGTAACTTTTGAGAAAATCTCCACTGGGAAACTTGAGGCTAATAAATTGCATCATAGCAACTCAAATCTAGTGATATAGCGAGGTGTATTTTTGCTTTATCGAAAACAGAATGTCAACCTATTGATAAGCACGTTTTATTCATGCTTCATTATATAAAGAGGAGTAGGCAGGTTTCCTTGGAGGTTTCCAGAAACTTTACTTTGAAGATACTGGAGGGGATAAATAGTGGAATTTTATATGGTATCTCTGATTCCATATGATATATATATATATAGGGATTTTGTAACTTATATGCTTCATTGAAGGGTGAAAAGACGTATAATTTTTAATGGAGTGTGGTTTCCAAGAGACCTTAGCGTATTATTTAATTCTTCATGGAACTTCATTAAACGTCTTGACCATCTCGTGTTTAAATGCTTTTAAAATTTTGAAATTCATCCATCATGTATAATAAATGTAGTATTGAAATGGATTTTTAAAAATTATTAGACCTAGCATGGCGTGGTCTTTTAGTCTATTAATTAATATGGAAAAACTAATAGACCCTAGGAATATGAGGATAACAGGAATCGACGATTGCATTGAACAAATTTTTATTATTTTCGGGCGAATATTAACAACTTCCATTTTTATTGCTTAAAATTAAGCAGGGCTTGTTTAGAAGAACGCATGTTTTGATTAAACACATTATAAATTACATCAGATTTTACTTTTTCCAGTTTTTGCACTTATCTGGTTAATTTACTTATGTATTATAAATCCCAAATGTTATATATTCTTTGATATTTTATTAAATATTTTAGAAGATAAATATTAGCGTTTGGTAAATTTTAATATCAACAGCTCAGTTGTTAGATATATTAAATATCGATGGTATTAAGAAAGAGAAAATCCGGGTCTGTGTATTCTATTACCTGCAATTTTTTTGTATCGTCATTTTGTTGTCTAATGATGTGATGTCACTTCACTCCAGCGTTGCCAATCGGGGTGGTAATTACCACATTTTGTGGTAATTTAAGCGTCTCGGTGGTATTTCAGGTGGTTAATTTTGCCCCGGTGGTAAATTGGTGGTAACTTTAAATTAATTAGGGAAAACAACGAACACTGAGAATTCCGCTTTCAGGTAACCTGATTGATTTCCCATTCAACACATTCAATCGATATAATATTACAATATGTATTCAGATTGTTGTTGTTTTTAATACTCTATGCTAAGATAGAAATTGACGGTTGGCATAGTTAGTCTATGATAACAACAACACCAGGGATATTTAGTCTATGCTGTTAGTAATAGTGTTTAGTGTTCTTCTTCTCTTGAATTTTGGTTTCTATTTTCTTATTTCTTCTAGTGAAGTTATTCAGTTGAGATAAGTTGATCAGTTTAATGGATGATAAGATTTCATAGCCGTGTGAGTTGGCTTTAGTTAAGTACGTTTTTCCAAGATACGTAAGATTTCAAGTTTTCTTTATCGTGCATTTTAATCCGTGGACCTAGAATAGTAAAGTATGTAGTGAAATTGTGTAGACTGTGGCCAAGGTATAGGCTACAAAAATGTAGCAATATTTTTTCTTCTCGGACTAGCCCATTATTTTTATTGTGTTCATGTCATAACTGTTAGTAGTGCTTGGCCAATCTTTTCCCCTTGGACCAATATTTTATAGTGCATATAACTTAAGAACGTAGATCTCTTTTTGCAATGCTATTTTATTTCTTCTTGGACTATTATTTTTAGAGTGTAGATGACACTTTTGAGAGCTAGCTTTGCTGCTTTAAGTTCATACAAATCATTTGTTTTGTAAAATATGATTAGGGGCCTATAGCTAGGTAACGACCTAGTCCTATTTATGCTTTGTAATACCTACTTACTAGCCTATCTGCTCTGCTTCATAAATTGTTTTCCCTAAGCTTAACTAAACATCACCTAACTATAGTTAGTGTTGGCCTAACTAATTTACATTTTCCATTTTACAATCCATCTAACTTTGAAACTAGCTTTATTGACATGAATCTCTAATTGGGACTAACTTAAGTTACTAAGATGGATAAGTTTATTATTAAAGGTAGGCCTAAGCCTAAGAAAGATGAAGATGAGAAAAAAAGACAAAGATGATGAAAGTAGACAGAGCAAGTCGTTTGTAGGAAAGCTCACATGGTGAATCGAGCAAAAAATCTATTTGGCCTAGTTCAATGTCTCTTGCAATCCCAAATGGAGTACGAAGACTTAGGAATAGATCCAGATGATCCAGAACCATTAGGTCAAAGCTCTAGTGAGGAGGACCAGGTTAATATTGCTGCTAGTAGCAAGGAAACTGAGCTTGATACAGACCTAGCCGTACACTCAACTTCAAATAACCACCAATCCAAAAACTGCTGCTAGGCTAAAAATTGTGTCTAGGTTTACCCATACTGCCACCATTAGGCCTAGTAAAAAAGAAAGAAAATTCAATTCAAACTGGTTGAATGACCCCCAGTTCAAAAACTGGCTACAAAAAAAAGTCAAAGAAAGAAACCGGACAAGACATGGCATATTGTAGTGTCTGTGATGCAGTTCATGGGGGCGCATAAAACAGAGATTGTTGCGTCATGGAAAGTCCCTCAAGCACCTAAAATTAATCAAGGAAAGATAGCCCACTAACAAAGACTCTTAAAAAAAATTGTTCAAAGAACTACAACAGATAAAAGTGTCAAACGAGCAGAATTTAAAATTAGCCGGCCTAATTGCAACCAACAACCTGCCCTTTTCGCTGATGGATACATTGATTCCGCTGTGCAAATCGGTCTTTCCGGACTCAGAAATTGCTGCTAAACTGTGTATGAAACGCACTAAAACAACAACTGTGATTAAAAAAAGCCTTAGGTCCCGCATTCATGGAATTGATTTACCAAAAACTAAGGGCACCAGGATCGTTTTTCTCCTTGATCATGGATGAGACAACGGATCAGGCATCGGTTAATCAATGTGCCCCTCACAGTTATCTATATTGATGATGTAACTGGAACGCCAAAAAACTAATTTATTTGACATGTTTGAAGTCAAAATCTAGCACTGCTGATGAATTATTCACTGGTATGATGAACTCGCTGAAATCAAAAAATATTACCCATTGAAAACTTAGTGGGATTTAGTTCTGACACATGTAATGTGATGGTGGGGCAGCATCATTCGGTTTTTTCACTTTTGAAAATAGAAATCCCTCACATTTGCATGTGTCAAGTGTTCTTGCCACATGATCCACCTGGCGGCATAGTAAAAGCATGTATGAAGTTACCAAAGACAGTGGAGGATTTGCTCCGAAATCTTGGGGCTCACTTCAGCAGAAGTTTTGGGAGACAGTCTGCCTTTGTACAGTTCCAAGAGTTTTTTCAAGAGGAAAATCCACAAAATACTATCACCAGCAGTAACAGATGGCTGTCATTAAAATCTTTGCGTTGTTGACAGAGTGATTGAACAATTTCAACCGTTGAAGGCCTACTGCTGACCGCTTCTGTCGAAGACCCGTCAAACACAGTGGATAGCATGTTAGCTGCTATGAAACAACCAATTTATCTACTTATACTTGGAGTTTATGTCTTATGTTCTTGGTATGCTAACAGATTTTAATGTAATGTTCCAATCCGAAACACCACTTCTCCATAGATTTGCGACCAGAGGTTCACAAGATGCTTCAAAGATCTGTGTACAAACTACATGGACTTAAACTACATTAAAATACACCCATCATGTCCATTGAGCATTCAAACCCCCGTCATTTCCTGCAATTAGAACAAATATATTTAGGCATTCAGGCAACAGAAAACATTTAATGAAATTAAAGAAAAATGCAGAAAAGAAAGATATTGAAGTTTTCTTAAAAAGTATTTTAAGCTTCTATGTGGAATTGGTCACACAAATCAAATCTAGATTTGATTTTTCTGATGAAGTTTTTGATGTCCTCAGTGTCTTGGAGCCAAAAAAGTGCCCAAACCTTCAAAGTAAGGTCTTTGGCTCATGTCATTAACAGATTTCCCGTTCTGAAGAAAAGTTGTTGATGTCCAAAAACTCGACAATCAGTGGAAAAGTTCATGCTTTGCTAGACTTCAAAGAGCATAAACTTGATGCAAATGAGTCTGCTATGCAATATTGGAAGGCTGTATTCAGTCTAAAGACAGTCGCTGGAGATGCTATGTTTACAGAAATACAAAAAAGTGTTTAACTTACTTTTTATACTGCCATTTTCAAATTCATCTGTCGAACGAATATTCAGTGAACTGAAGCATTGCAAAACCAATGACAGAAAACAAAATTGAAAAACAGAAACAGTCGTTTCATTGATGGGTACAAGGGAAGGAATCCGAAATAGCGGTTGGATGTGTTAAATTTGAACCTACCAAGGAAATGCTCACAAGAAATATATGGCAATAAGAAATTAGGCCTTATTATTATTATTTGGCTTTTAAAAAAACTAAAACTGTGTTAATATAGCCAAATTATATTGTGATTCATATTTTGGTCATCAAGTCGATATATTGTGAAATAAATTTTGTGTGTATATTATATATATATATATTTATATATAAATAAATATTTGAACCTGAGTTATAGAGTAGGCTAAACACATCATGGTAATGCTAGCCTTCTAAGGTTTTTAATTTCAAGACTATGTGTGCCTAGCACTTTGCCTGACATTAAAAAAATTGTGGTTTAACACATTTAAAAACAGTGATCTAGTGTAATTTTTTCCATAAAGCTACAAGTTGAGTTAAAGGAAAAAAGTGGATTTTTTAGAACAACACATAACAGTTCATGTGATTTATCATACAAATTTATTAAACTGTACATCAGTAAACAACCTATTTTTGGAGGTAGGATATCATGAAAGAGTGTTTGTAAGTATTTTTTTGCTTAACCTTGCATGTTTGGTTTTGGTAGGCCTTTCCTAAAATAATACTTTGTAGGCCTATAGTATGTTCAAACCTAAAGCCTGTGCTTAGCTGGTTGACAGTGAGATTTTAGAAGTCATTTACATATTATATTCCTTTACTCCTTCTTTGAATCACAGCAGGATTGCATGATGTTTAATGTCTGCTTTATCAGTTTACAAGTTTCTATTTAAAAACTTTGGCATGGATCCAAGCTCATTGAAAGTTAAATTTGTTTTTCTGAAACTAACTTTTTCATGCAAATTGTCTCTGTAAAAAAGTAAAAAAGTTAATTTTTTTACAATATAAGTTATGATATTATGCTCTAAAATTCAACCATAATTCAATGCAATAAAAAATCCTGCTCGTTTTAAGCCATTTAAGAGTGTCTAACCTAGAAAACCTGGAAAAGTCAGGGAATTTTATATGTTCAGTTTTGGTAGACAACCCTGCATTTACAAATATAGACTGTCATACGATGTCGATAACACACTTTAGTAGCCCTTAAAATATACTTTTAAAGCAAGGTGGTAATTTGGGCTCATAGGTGGTATTTTTTTCAGGTACTGGTGGGAATTTTCCAAAGTGGATTGGCAACACTGCTTCACTCATCACAGTGGTGGTGGTCTGCTGATAAATTTGTTCTTGTTTAAGTTAGGTTAAGTAGGGTGTGGTAGATTTATAAAATTATTTGAAGTGTTGTAAAAACATTTATAGAGTATCTAAAATGGATAGTCAAGGTAGAAAAGTTATTGTTTGTGATAATGGAACTGGAGTAAGTATGTCTAAAATTTAAGAACTTTACTGGTAGTGTTTTGACTCAGATTTCACCGACATCTAAGGCTATAAACAGTATTGTTATTTCGATGAAAATCTCCCTAATCCGTTGTAAAATTAGCAATTTATCAGGGAATGTTCTAATTCATATGCAGATGAGTATATATTGTATTAAGATATAGCTCTTTGTTATAAGTCATTAGAGGTACTTTGGTAGTATGGAAGGCAATTACTTTTGGAAGAGTTTTTAAAATGGACCTAAAATAACGACATTATGAGAAAGATCAAACTTTATTTGACGTAGTATATACTATGTAAATATATGTCATTGTGAGGATTGGTTCTTGGGCTACAGTATAATAAGAGGCCACCACCACTATAGAATCATATTTATGATTATCTAAACTATAGAAACAAAAGTGTTGACACGAATTACATTATATAAAAACGATCTATGTTGTGTATCTATAAAATGTAACAAACAAAACATTTTAACATTTAGTTACTTTTTATTTGTTATTAAGGATATACTATGATTCTATTGTGGTGGTGGCCTCTTATTATACTGCAGCTAGTTCTTGTTTTCTGCCTCCTAAAAGGCAATGATATCAGAGAGAAGAATGCCCCTCTGCCCTTATTAGGCTATATAAATAGGTAAATATATACGTAGTCTATAATAATAAAAAGAAAAGTTAATGAACGCTCACATGATTTGAGCTTGAATTCAGGTACCAAGTTATCTTAAAGGAAGTTTTTCTTTTTACATCAACTGGATCTGGTATTGGAAAAGTACCAATTAGATATGCTCCTGGCCATCATTGTGGGCTTCTGGGGAAAAAAAGAAAAAATATTCCTCAAGATTCAAATTCAAGGTCAGATCATGTGAGCGCATGTTTAAAGGTTGTCGTTAACTTTAGATCTACTAGTAAGTAACATTTGTATGACAACCTTATCTTAACCTACTTGTATCACATAGTAACAAGTAGTAAATATAGGGACACTGTAGCCTCCTTCTCACTGACCTCACTTCCTTCTGGGAGGCAGAAAAACAAGAACCGATCATCAGAATGACATGTAATTTTTACAGTAAGTGAAATAAAGTCTGTTCTAGTGACCTACGGATAATACCACGGCACTGTAAATTAATTCCTTCTAAATTATGTGATTCTAAATTTTATGAAATAACAATAATTATTTTTTTAAACGGCCTAAACAAATATTTTTATTAAAATGACCACCTATAAAGAGATGAGGTAAGGTTACAGCAAAACTAATGTCAAACAATATGTAGAGGGTATGACTCATAATGCCCACAATATAGCCATTTCGGTACTTTGGGATTATACCGACCACACCAGTATGAAGAACACAAAAATATAAATTTATAGAAAACAAACGTGATAGAACGAAAAAAAACAACTGTTTAATTACAAAAATTACAAGCATTTCCAGGTATTGTGATCGGTATTGTCTTCGCTGTTATCTTATCTTTCTCGAGAATCCCGATTACGGCAGGCTGCGCGGCATCACATGATTTGCACGGTACATAATTGCCTTTCCATTACAATTCAATTTATATTTCTGATCAGCCCCTCTAGAATTTGATATTTTACAGATAGGTACTATCTCGAGGGATGTTTTTCTTTCGTTGACATCAGCGCGGGGCAGCACCAGAGGCACCAGAGGTGCTGCCGAAGCCCACGCTGGTGGCCGGAGGCACTCGCATTTTGGGGTGGCGGAATGTGATCAAGAATAAAAACAAGTTTTGAGTGTTTTTTCAATAAAGAGTTTAGTTTTAGTTTGGTAATGTTTGTTTTTGTTGAATTTTTGTGTTTGGAGAAGTGTAGAGGTAAAACACGGAAGTACAACAAAGCGACGCGACTCTGCAACCACGTTATCTACTAGACCGCTCGACTTTGACCTCTGTCTGCTCGACTTTGACCTCTGTCTGAGGATAGGGAGGGGTTTGCGATAAGACAATTCCTGTTTTATATTGACGAAATATTGTTTTAACGCTAATCTAGTAATCAGTAGAAGCAAAATGTCAAATAACGATTCATGTCTGGGTGCTGTGTGGTCGGTTATAATCCCAAAGTACCTCATAATGACATGTAGTTTTTACAGTAAGTGAAATAAAGTCTGTTCTAGTAACCGAGGGCCATTCCACACCAAGTCATCCAGGGGTCGACACCCCACCCGTCACAGATTTTAATGAAATTTTGTACACATAATGTAGGCATTTTAGATAGGATAAAATCCAAAATTATCTTTCAAATGGTATAATAATATGAGTGGGGTTTTGTGTATTACCATTTTTATTACACGTCAAAGTAAAAAATAAAATTTTACTCTATTAAAACACAAAATATAGCCAAATATTAAAAATACCTATGAAAAATTGTTTTGAAAGAGGCCATTTTACATAAAATTAAATATGTTAAATCAAATGTTGTTGCAGAATAAGTCACAGTTAAGTTTTAAAACAATTAAGTCACTTATAATGAGTACACAACTTATATTCAGTACTTACTTGATAATATTTCAACAGGTATGTACATTTTCATGTTAAAAAAAATAAAAATCATTTATACTGAATTGATTATGTTGGTCCATCAAAACTACATTTTTCTTTCTCACACACACACATTGCACTCTAATTACAAACTGAAAATATTCCACGCTTTGTCTATTTCTTTCCGAGATACAGAATCAATTTTGTACGAACGTCCAAGAGAGGTTGTTTCAGGTGGATTAACAATGCATAACAGATGAGCTGCTGGAACAGGGCACTGATCTTCTTTTTGGGGCCAAAAAAAAGTTTCCCTAGGTCCATGAGGGTGCATAAATTTTACATCATAATCTCCTTCAACTTCATTGAAACACTGGATCATTCCTATCCACCAATTATTTTCTTAGACACATGCTACAAAAGAATGAATATTAGGCTCTAGAGTTGGCAAAGTGTTCTTGAATATGTTTTGTTTTAAACAGACATCAGTGTCTGAGCTTAGTCGCTTCGCTGTAATTACTTCACTAGTTGCTGACTGAAAGAAGTGAAAACTTCTTGTTCCCTTAATAGTTTCACAACATTCAAAACGGGTTTCAAGAGACTTTCTTTTTGTTTTCAATATCGTTCTCTTTCAAAAAGAAAAAACTAATTTTCGAGAACTGATTTGTACAAAATGAGTACATTTCTTCAGCATTTATGATTTGGTCTGAATCTCTGGCACTTTGTAAGTTTTTCTTTGTTACAGTCCTCTTAACTGTTCCTCCGATCCCATCACAAACAGTTTTTTCCGTGACTTGTTGCATGGAATGACCAACTTGCTTCTAGCCCAAAATCTTCTTTATGGTAACACAAATTTACCATTGACTTGTAATTTTTATATTGGGCACTACAACCATCTGTTAGGTATTCAATTTTGGTTACGTTAGGAAAGTTGGACTTAATGTACTCAACGGTTTTTTCTTGAACGGAATAGACGAATGGTACATCATGTTTCAAATCATCGGAAATAAAACACAAAGAGGATTCTTTTGTTGTTTCACCCTCGCTTCTTGAGTAAACAACAACAGGATGAATTGAACAACTTAAATGACTCCAATGATAGGATTGCACTTCATTTTGTAGGACAAAATTGTAATTTTCAGCGAAGTCTATTAGGACTAAGGCTACATCATATTGTAAATTCTCCTTCCTTTCCCTCATATAGGTGTTTTGTGATTTAGTTATGAAAGAATGTGGAATGAGTGATTCAATTTTATCAATTACAAAGCCAATAAACTCTTGGCGTGGAAGAAGCATTGTCTGCAGCTTCATGTGACCATCACTTATCCACTGTGAGAATTTGATTTCTTCCTCATCATCAAAATCTTCTAAAATATCCTCCAAGTATTGTCTTAATGGCTCGTTTGTTTTTGGACATTCATCACAACGTTTCAGCATAAAATTTCTGGAATGTCTGTTGCAGACTAATTTTTCCATCATAATATGTATGGCTTCTTTATCATGCTGATTTATGGCATTAGCCAAAAGCTCGACATTTTGATGGTATAGGCATACACAAACGCAATGCGTCCCTGGAGAACCAGCCAGTACACACCATTTTGGCCTCAGAGAGCAAAATTTGGTAATTCTAAGCAATATATGGGTCAACCTCGATTTTTCTCATATTACAATATAATGTTCCAATAGTCAATTAGAAAAAGAAATGACAAGAATTTCTTGCCGGAAAGCAGTTATAGGGAGCAGGCAACTCAGATTACAATATAACGTTCCAATAGTCAATTAGAAAAGGAAATGACTAGAATTTCTTGCTGGAAAGCAGTTATAGGGAGCAGGCAACTGCGAGAATTACCTATTAGTGATCTGGGGCACTGACGTGATCTGGGCTTCAAATTTGGAACTACTCGAGTTATTTTTTTTTTTCTAAAAGAGCAAGCAGCGCGAAGCGCTGCGCAGCGGTCAAGCATCGTGCGTGATCTTCGTCTATACTGAATTGATTCAGGCCAAAGGAATGACACAGATTCCTTTACCAGATTTTTACGGAGATTTTGTATTGGGCGGATTATATTGGTTTACTTTGCTTTCCAGCATGTAATTATGTGTTTAAAATTGTTTTACATACATTACCTACATTATATTGTAATATGTAATAACAATTTATCAGAAATGTTTAATAAAAAAAAGGATCACGCACGATGCCTGCCCGCTGCGCAGCGCTTCGCGCTACTTGCTCTTTTGCAAAAAAAATTAACTCGAGTAGTTCCAAATTTGAAGCCCAGATCACGTCAGTGCCCCTGATCACTAATAGGTAACTCTAAGCAATATATGACCGTTTCTGGCGGTTGCCTGCTCCCTATAACAGCTTTCCGGCAAGAAATTCTAGTCATTTCCTTTTCTAATTGACTATTGGAACATTATATTGTAATATGAGAAAAATCGAGGTTGACCCATATATTGCTTAGAATTACCCAAAATTTTGAAAATCCTATTTTTAAATTTGGATGTTTTTCTTTGAATGCAATAAACAGTTCTTCTAAATTACATAAAAGTAGTCTTTTTTTTGCATGTAGGTATTTTTTTGTACACTAACTCTGTCTTTCGCTCCTGGAAAACATATAAGAAAATTCATCATCTTCATAGAACTGTTTTACTGCTTCAATTGTCTCTTCAGGTAGTTTTCTACCTTCTTTTGGTTCTGGCATCGCCAAAATGCCCTTTTCATTACAAACAGCCCTAGCTTTTCGTACTAAGTATTCTGAAACATTCAGTTTTTCAGCTACTTTTCTGCGGGACCATGACTTAGGAGCAATTGTTAGTAATTGTATTTTTTCCCTTTTGGTTATATTGGTCCTCAGCTTTTGCTTAATAGCATCCATTAAATAATCAAGATCTTCAGATTTTTTCTTTTCCTCATCATGAAATTTTTCTTCGCCATCACTCGAAGACTCATTTAAAGAATCATCATTTACTTGTAGGACAAAAGATAGTTTCTTCTTGACTTGTAATTTTGCCTGCTTTAAACTTTTTCCTGGCATATTTTTTTTTATGAATGAGTAGATAAGGACTGGAGTTTCAGAGGTGTCACATCTAAACCTAACAGAGACTCATTTAGAACTTCTTTTTCCACTACTCTTTTGGCAGTCGTAAGATCTTTGCCAATATCTTCATCACTCTCATGAAATGCAGTTTCATCATTATTTAAACCTTTGTTTTCTACATTCAATAACTTTCTACAATTACTGCACAAAAGCTTTCCTGGGACTAAAATTATGTCTTTATGTTCTCTAACATCTTTCGCCTTTTCTAAGGTAATTACTCTTAAATCTTTTTTCTTTGTCAAAGGTACAGCATGTTTTTTGAAAAGGGTCACAACATGATTTTTGGCTTTTTTCAAAATATTTCAAAAAATAACAAAAATGATGAGAACAAATTGTGTCATTTTCACGATACTGATTATTTGTCCGCCAACTCAATGTTTCTACTTCTTCACTTGAAAGCTTTTGAAAAATTAAATGTACACTTTTATCTTTTGTCAGAGTAAAGTTTTTCACAAGAAGAGTCTGAAAGTTTACCTACTGTACAAATTAAATTTGGTCTCACTTGACTTGGTCCAGCAATTTCTTCCATGATAAAAATAAACACTTCACAATTAATTACATATTTATAATAAATAAATAAATTCATTCATTTAAAATAGACAATTCACAAAAAATATGTAGTACACAGCACCAATGTTAACTGAACCACAGATCCTCACATACTGACAATAGCTTGCAGTGTGACTTACTGAGTCATGTTGAGACTTGTGTGTTTCATGTCTCCACAAGAGTAAGTTTCTTTCATATTGAGACTTGAATGAATGTTTCATGTCTCCACAAGAGTAATTTCAAACACTGGTTTGAACTGGTCTAGATGTCACCCATTGTGGTTTGTGTTTATAAAATATTAGTAATTAGCATATAATGTAATATTGATGTTTGACCTTTAATAGTTAATAAAGTGTTGTTTCTTTTTTTATTCAGAATGTTAAACTTTTAAATGTTGTATAAAATATTATTTTAATGCTTGTAAAGTTTATAATTAGCCATGTTTTTAGGTAAAAGTATTGTAGGCCAATTTAGTTAGGCCAATAATTATTTGTGTAAAATAATACTTTAATTCATTGACTTACTAAATTTTTTAAAGAAACTTAATTTTCTTTTTTATTTATACACACTTAAAAACTTAGAACACAATATTTTATTTCACCTTCATATATTTTCAGATATTTTTTCAAACAAATATAATACATTTTTACACCTTAGAATTTATTTTTTCTTCATCACATAAATATTTTGTATACAATCACATTTTAGTATCTTAAAATTTAATTTTTGACTTTGATATATGATAAAAATGTTAATACTCAAAAACCCCACTCATATTATTATACCATTTGAAAGATGATTCTATCCTCTTTCCAGTGATATATACTTTTATAAGGGTAGGTGGAGTGAGATTTTTGCTACAACACTTTTTGTAACTTAATGTTCCGATTTCAGAAAAATCAAATTATTTGTGTTTATGAGTTATTTTTATGGTGATAGAAGATAATAAATCCCATTTTAATAGTATTATATGATTCTGCATTAAGTTTTGAACATATGAGTAAAATTTGAAGCCTCTAGCTTCATAATTGTCCATTCTACATGGAAAGACGAGAATACGTGTACGCTCACTTGGCGGCAAAATGGGCCTTGGAAACTGAATTAGCATAAAACTTCAAATGGCCGTATCTCTGAAACCCTTTGTTAGAATAAGCTACAATTTTGGATTTCTTCTTATTTATATGTATATATTATCTATGTAAACTTTTATTGAAATCAGAGAACCTTGGGTGTCAATTCTACTTTTGGCTGGATGATTTTGCGTGGAATGGCCCCCTACGTATAATACCATAGCACTGTCAATTAATTCCTTCTAAATTATGTGATTCTAAATTTTATGAAATAAACAATAATTATTTTTTTAAACGGCCAGCCTAAACAAATATTTTTATTAAAATGACCACCTATAAAGAGATGAGGTAAGGTTACAGCAAAACTGATGTCAAACAATATGTAGAGGGTATGACTCATAATGCTCACAATATAGCCATTTCTCTAGATCTCTGCAAACCCATTTAGTGTGGTATTCTTAAACATGGAAATGTACGTAGCCTAAATAAACTGCGTACAGTACAGCCATTCGATGTAATATCTAACTTAGTTTTGACTACATTTTACCCAAAATTAAATCTATACATAAAAAAAATAGGACTGTACATCAGTTTGTGCCAATGTGTTAAGTATATTCCTAGTCAATGTCAGTAGTTAAAATCTGGCTATTTGTCTAGCAATGGACAGATTATTTGAATGGGTGGTTATAGAATTGTTTTATGAGACATAAGAAACAGTCGATTTTAGTTATTGTAGCAATAGGTTTACACCTGTTACCTGTTATTGTTATTTTATCTAGAAAACAGAAGCAATAAAATGTTTGGAACTAACATTTAAGATTTTAGGTTTAACAAGTAGTGGGATGACAAATCAAAATAATAAATTTAAAAATAGAAAAATTTCAAAAAATTAACATAATATTTGATACAAATGTAATGTTAATCGGGATCAAAAATTTATATGGGTGTTAATCAATTAATTAAAGTAGCCTAATCGTAAATAGAAAGAAGTATGATTATAATATTGTATGGATAAGTCGATAATTGTAAAAAATAATTATTAAATGTGAAGAGTACAAGTGATGTGATATGTGTTTTGTGCATTTATATAACATAGAGTTGAATTTAGTCACCATGATCAATGACGAAAAGTATTGAATTAGTTTCAATTGTCAGTTAGTCTGTACTTATTCTGTCAAATCACATAAAAAATGTAGTTTTATAAATTTCAAAATTAAAATGAAGCTTAATGTAAGCATGTAATGTGAATTGAATTATTTTATTGATTTAAACTAATGTAATGGGTAGTCATTGTAGTTTAGACGAAGTGGATAAAAATGAGCCTATGAACATAGTGATATCTTACCAGAAGTTGTGACTTCTGGATGAACAGTTTTGATTCCATAAATTAATCTTCTGATGTGTTGTATGATGGTTAATATTTAATTAAATATGGTATATCAATTTTAGTTTGGTTACACTGATTTATAAGTTACTTACATTTACCTCGGCTAATATCTGCCTTCAATTATGTACCTCTTGAGTATAGCAGTATCTCGAGTTCACGAATAATGATTTAAAGATACTGCAAAGTATTTGCGAATACTATACATGGTTTTCCTGTCTGGCACATCTCTGGCAAATTCCTTTTTAAGGTTAAATTTCATTTACAGACTTTTAATGTACAAAACAATGGTTTCTCAATATTTGTGGTGCTGATGAAATTTTGTTTGCAGTTTGTAAAGTGCGGTTATGCTGGATCCAATTTTCCTGAGCACATTTTCCCCTCCATGGTGGGGAGACCTATCATCAGAGCTGTCAACAAAATTGGAGACAATCGAAGTCAAGGTTGGATCAGTTTAACTTTCCACTAGCTTAAATTTTATTAATTCTGTTTACTACTTGTAGCAGTATCTAAAAAAGAATGACTTTTTTTACATACTCAACCTCATACCTGTTGAATTAATTAGGACATTCTGACTGGATTTGGATTCAAACTACATTTTATTGCAATGTATTGCTTGATTAACGTATGATATATAACCTCGGAGATTTAAGTTTGATATTTATATTTAGTATGTAAACATATATGTATTGTTAATGGTTGTTTATACAAGTCCATGTGTTACATTCTTACGATATTAGGCCTATATTTACTTGAAGCGTTTCCATAAACCTTTCAATCTCACTATCACTGAAATTATTAGGCCCAGTTTAAATAATTTTATGGTACTTTATTATTACTCTGAGGCCACCATTTTTTTTGAAAAGGTTTTCTTACCACGGACTTGATAAAATACATTATTAGAAAGAACAGACCTTATTTGATTTACTCCGAAAATTACATGTCATTATAATAATCAGTTCTTGTTTTTTTTGCTTCCCAAAAGGAAGCGATTTCGGTGAGAAGGAGGCCACTCTGTCACTATTTTTTAGGTTCCTGGTAAGAAAAACACTTCCAAAAATAGTGGCTTCCGGATGATATCAAAGTACCAATTTTATTATTAGATAAAAGAATTGTGTTGAGCTCTTTCCCAGTAATTTCATCGGGTTTGACATCAGAGACAAATAGATTACAAAATATAGTGTAAGCTAGGTGAAATCATTGTTTCATCAAGTATACAATTGAGTGCACTATGTTTTTAGACATGATCTTTAGAACCTGACGCTGCTCTAAGAGGAAGGTGAACTGGAGCTAACTCAACATTGACATTGAATCAATCCCTCCCCACATAGCTACGTTATGTTCGGCTGCTCCATCATGCTTTAAAAGGTGTCAATTGCTCCATTTTTGTGTCGAAGGCCATCGCTCGTGTTTTTCAAAATTACCACCAAACTGTTGGAACTCCGATGTCATGATGCTGTATGTGATAAAGTAGCTGCATCGTTATCTGGAAACTGTTAGCACTTCGGCACATGAGCAATTGTAAGATCGGTTACAACCTGTACTGCATAGTACCTGTAATTGGCATAATACCTTGCTGGAAAGATGGCCAGGTAATTCGATACCAACTAACCAGTCATCGGTTGACTTTGTACTTATGACACGAAATTCAGGCCAGTAAGTCATTTTCTCATTGGTCCATAATCAATTGGCATGAGATACTATACACTATATACTATATGTGACTTCAGTAGGTTAAAATGTGATGATCACCAGAGCTACAGGGGCTGTACAGGGTAAGACAACCCATCCAAGACTTACTTGTGGTTTTCGGGGTGAATTACATATCAGTATTGGGTGAACATTGTAGATGACTGCATCCTAGCTTGTAAATCTGCCACTAGCTTGTCAGTGGTAACAAACAATAATTATTGATCTTTGGCTAATTTGTTCTTATTTATCTTGATACAGGGCTCATTGTGCTGTTTTATAAAATATAACAGGCACTTCTGAGTGATCCAATGGCATGACTGAAGTTGTACAATCAACGTACTTTGTAGTATTGATTTCCTGTTTCAAAACCGGTTATTGAGCCAGGTCAGATAATTTGTCATTGGCATTTAATATCAAATAGAATGAGACATTCTTGTAACTGTGTACTTTGATTGCTTTTTTAAAATAAATAAGTATTATTTGTCTGTGGAGGTGGTTTTTTTTCCAATTTACAGATAGAACATCATGGCACCAATCAGATTTGCAGCTGGTAGCTTGTAAACTCATACCACAATTCGTACTTAGTTTTGTTTTAAATGAGAGCTGTTTTCATTGGGAAGTTTTCATTGTGTCTCTTGGAGACATGTAGAAACACCAAGTTCTGACTTGTACGTTTTGCAAATGCCTCAGCGTTCAGTAAATACTTACATGTAATAGCTTGCAGACTATGGAATGTCCTGTCCCACACCAAAAATTCCATTGAAAGCCATCCCCGGTTTGTGGCAACAGTATAAGAAATATATCTTGAGCAGTCAGCTGGGACAGGTTCGGTCCAAAATACTATGGTGATGGTCCAGGTAGAGGGATGAGTGTCAGATTGTGTGTGAATGAAGGCTGGAGAGATCATTTTTTTATTTTGTTACCTCTTTTTTAACATTGTAATTTACTGTAAACAATAAATTGTAAATAACATTTTAGTTTTTATATGTTATTTAAAATATTAATTTATGGGATATCTCTAGATTATTTACATATTTATAAAATTTACTAATTTTGATCGTTCCTTAACCCTTTAAGGAATGTTAATCATATGACGTCTTCCTTCGATAGGCTAAAATGAGTAATGGATGAAATCCAAAAAAATTACCAAAAAGGAGTAAAAAATAAAAAACCTTAAATTCTCTTAAATTTTTCTATTTATATTCTAAAGCTTAATAAAAAAGGGACTAAATGTTCTACAAGTTAATATTCAGTACTTTTTCAAAATCAAATGTCTTATTTCCTAACTACGACAGACTCGATCAATATTGACTGCTATTTGGACAACAGTAACAAACTAGATGGTTGTCCACGAGACTCTCGTGATATCCATGTCTTGATTAGACGGATTTTTTTTTGCAGTAGAATAACTTAAAAATGTGACAAGAATTTATTGTTTTTTTACCTTTTAATTGTATGCTGTTCTGTTGTTTTTTTATAATTACTTTTGATACTGATGTTTTGACTTGCACAGAAAACCTTTGAGTTCCAATGTGTGAATAAATTATTCTTATTCTTGTTGCTCAAACAAATATAAGTGACTCTCCACAAGATAAATATGGCTAGTATATATGTGGCGGCATATTCTGACAGAAAAGCGATGCCAGTACAAGGTTGTCTAAATATATATATACATGTATGTGTGTTGTTGACCCAGAATTTATAAGAAATCTTTTTGAACATATTTTCTTGTTGAGAAAGGCATTTTTCATCTTGTGATGTTTCTAATGTCATTCCTACAAGGAATTTGCTACGAAAAACTTCCGAGTCCCGTGGTTTACATGTTCTCTCAAAATGAGTGAGCGCAAGCATGAAACCCAATGTTTTGATTGAAACCTTGTATTTTAGAGGGTTTATACTAGGCATTATTATTGAGTAAACTATACATCAAATTACGTGAAACATCCTGATTAATCTGATGTACAATATGACCTATTTAAGTCATTCCCGTTATTTAAGTTTGATTGTAAAGGTAACTGCAAAATCTGTAGACTGGTCACTTCTCATTGGGAAAAATGTTTTTAAATCTCTAGTTACTAGTCGTTTGTCAGATCAAGTATTTAGGACATGTGTGCGATATAACGGGTGTTTAAATCTATTTAAAAAATACTGTATGAACATTTACGTGTTGTTTCAATATAAATGCATTCATTTTTTCAGAGGTTTTGTGTACATTGTTCAAGTGGTTTTTGTTTTCTTTGCAGGGATATTGTGTCAGAGTAAGTTCCTCGATATGTAAGCCAATAGCATGTTGACTGTTATCTTGTTTCTCTACACTAATATTGAATGGTCTTTTTGAGTTATCTCATATAAGTTATTTCTTTTCTTGTACAATAACATTTTTCAAAGTTGTTAATACTGACAAAGGACTGTACATTTCACACAGAATCCGACTTGGCTTGAAGCAATCGTACCGTTTATCATAAACTAGAGTGTTGAATTGTGAACTTTTTACAAAAATCTAGAGATGAGACGACTTAATATCTGTTGTTGCTACACTTTTGCACCTTTTATTGCACTACTTCGGTTTTGTATCGCGTTCGGCTCTGTGTGATTGTTACCGATTACTGATCATTGTTGTTTTTTAATTACTTCCTGTGGATTATTTATCTGTTAACAGTTTGTTTAGAGTGTGGATAATTGGTGTGTTTAACTACAAAACTGTTGTTCTTTTGTTTATAGACATGTTGTTTATTCTATCCGAAATGTTTTATAAATAATAATTAACTGCATAGTAATAGTAATATATAGAGAACTTATTTCAGTTCTATTTCAACACAAATGATGTGGCAACAAAACATAATTATTTCTTGGTACAAGAGACATAGCAACGTAAACTTACAATGTGTGACGATTTTGAGATGATTGTGTTACACTCTGCCTGTGACTTTTTATATCAAAAGCCATGCTTTACAATTAAATATTATTGCACCTGAAATGGACCACAATCGTGGTCTACCACAAGGTCAAACAACGCTTTCCTTATAGCACCAATGGTTCAGATGATGGACAGTAACAACTACGTGTTGCAGCTCTAACAGACATATGAATATAATAAACTACTTTCAAATTATCTCCTGTTTGTAACATATCCAGTTTTATTGTAAATAGAAGTACATAAAAAATATATATACATTTTCTATGTCTTTGTTAGAAAATGTAATTTTTTAAAAAGAGGTTTGCAATGATCCAACTTATAAGAATCTCTGATAATTCATGTGAGTCTTTTTTAAATTATCAATATCCTATTAATTTTATTTCTGTTATCCCAGAGTAAAATACTATAAATAATAATGCTTTGAAAGAAATCAATCAAAAACAAGCAGATCTTATGTAATTATTTGGTACACAGTTTCTTAAACTTCTGAGTAAAAATGTAACTCCGAGGACACTTAAGACTGAAATGAAATTCCCAAGATAGTTCTTTTTTTGTGATAGGTGTTTTTTATCAAATATAAACACCTGAAAAACTTGACACTAACTACACTAACTTGTTTGCAGGGAATCTTTAAAATTAAATTAGATTTAATTTTACTTTAATTCATGAACAATGCATTTGCTGTAAACGAATTTGATACTATTCAACCATCAAAGTAAATAAAAGCGGTCCCCAATACAGAACCCTGTGGTATCCCTAATTTTATTTAGACTAAATCTGATTTTCCTCTACCTACACATAAAATGTGCTGACAATTTTCAAGAAATGATTTCATTAGATCCTCTTTTACTCCATTAAAGCCATAATAAGCCAACTAATGGAGTATAAAGTTGTGTGATCAACAATATCAAACGCTTTACTCAGATAGCAAAATGTTGTGTACAAAATCATTCGATTCAAAAGCCCGAATGACATTACTAACCTAGGATTCCATGACTACTATGGATCAACATTTAATAAAAACCAAATTGTTGACTACAAGTTATAACAAAATAATAACTAGAAAGCTAAATGTAAATGACACTCTAAAACTTTTTAAAAATGGGAGTCAAAGAAATTGGGCCTATAACTAGTTGGAAAATTTTTCTCTTTTCTGAAAAATAGACACAACTTAACAAAAAATAGAATGTTAGAATACTTGAAAATTCACTTTTCTTTTTAAACATTTCATTATACAACAAGTTAAAGTTTCAGTAAAAACTGTGATAATGTTTTTTCAAAAAAAGATAATAAGTAAGTTCATAGATAAACTATCACAGGGCTTAAGCTTTGCCTATCAGTTTGACAAGGATTATTAATTTAAGATTTAAAACCTAGGTATGACCAGCTCATGTCAATATTGAACTATCAAAAAATAGTTTGTATATTGCTCTAAGATTATGCATTATACGTTAGTATAATTGTTTCACTCATATTTTTTAATTTATGCTGCCTCCTAGGAACTTCCTGTGAGTCAATCTCTTCTAAATAGTTATTCTCCGTATTTTGCTTGCTATGTCTTTTTTTTCCTGTAATGAATTTTGTTGTTTGTTATTAATATTTTCACAATTTCATTTAAGCAGAGTCAACATTTTTCCCAATATGGTTTATTTGTTCAAAGAAAGGTTCTTTGAGGAAAAATTCTCTTTCAGTGGTTGGCAGCATTGCTAGTGCTGGTGATGTACAGCTTTTTTTTTCCATTATTGTCCTTGAAATTTTTTGGT
>NW_025782004.1:0-35845 GCF_021130785.1 Homalodisca vitripennis | reverse complement strand
TGGAAAAAGGGGAGGCGGAGGCGGCAGGGCCACTACTGCTGCAGGAGGCAGAGGCGGTTGAGCCACTACTGCTGCAGGAGGCGGAGGCGGTGGGGCCACTACTGCTGCAGGAGGGGGAGGCGGTGGGGCCACTACTGCTGCAGGAGGAGGGGGCGGTGGGGCCCACTACTGCTGCTGGAGGCGGAAGGCGGCAGGGCCACTACTGCTGCAGGAGGCGGAGGCGGTTGGGCCACTACTGCTGCAGGAGGCGGAGGCGGCAGGGCCACTACTGCTGCAGGAGGCGGAGGCGGTTGGGCCACTACTGCTGCAGGAGGCGGAGGCGGTGGGGCCACTACTGCTGCAGGAGGAGGAGGCGGTGGGACCACTACTGCTGCAGGAGGAGGAAGTTCCCTATCTCCAGCGGTGGGAGGTCAGCTCGTGGCTGTATCTGTAACATACAATGGAATGAGTATGAATGACTTTTTAAAACATGCAAAAGTATGCCAAGGAAAGAAAGGGGTTCTAGTTTCATTAGTTTTCTTGAAATATAATATACACAAACCTTTAAAGCCAATTTGAAATATGAAATTGCTGTAATAATTATGACCTCCTTAGGTGTCAAAAATTAACTACAACGAAAACAGTAAGTTTACAAAACCTCAGGGGCAGGACGACGATTTTGTTCAGCTTGCAGAAGTGGTGGTGGCATCACTGGTTCTGCTGCTGCTACACGGCGCCCATCATTGCCAGGGATTGCCGCTAGCCGCACTCGCTCAGCTCTCATTGTGTCGGCTAACGACAAGGTAAAGTGCGACACGCGGTTTAGGAACTGCGCCTCATTGTATCTCCCCTGGATCAACATGGTTGACGCCTGGTGTATTGCAGCGTCTTGGGCGCACGTAGGCACGCCTTCTTTGGCGAACATGCTGTACGCCATTCGCCATTCGATTGTAGTCCTGCCACTTGGGGCATTTTCAATTTTCCTGAGGTTATCTGTGAAACGAGATAAACAACCTCAGTTTAATTGACACTTGTATAAAATATGTCTTAGAGAAGGCATAAAGACCGCAACGGAAGACGGAAGACCATAACTACTATAACAATAAAAAGGAGTAGACTTCTGGTTTTATTAGTTATAATTACAATACTACATTGTCTATTTAAGACATAAATTGGAAAGACAAGATAAATTTTCAAATGCCGAAGTAATGCTTAAAGTGCAAATAAAAATTCAAAGCATAAAACCCGGTTTGTTTAATATTAACATAAAGTTATTTTAGTTGCAAGATTGAAATTAAAAGAGTATCGCACTTTTATTGTCATTTGCTGAGCGTAAGCTTTAAATTTTGGATGAAACTTTATTTTTTTACATAAACAAGAATAAGATCTATGATATTATTTGTATAATGGAATTTGGCTGAGCGTCATTGAAACCTATCACCAAGTAGGCTAGCACAGCTTCTCTTTTGTCTGCTGGTGGGATATAAATATTTACTATCTGTCTGTATATCTATATATGTCCGCAGGACGTCTAATGAAAATGTGGCAAAAGAGACTGTTTACCGTGGAACTTCCACACTCCAGGATGTGGCCCCATTGTCCTTAATAAGCTGCTGTGGAACGCCTCCAGAGCGTTGTTGGTCCGGTGCGGCTCGCCAAACACGCTAAATCGATTTGCACCGACCATCCGCATACAGAAAATTTTTCCATATAGCTGCAATATATATTAAAATACTCTATAAAACTATAAAAAAATAAAATTCTACCGTGACATAGTTTTGTTACAATCAAAAACAATTATTTGTCATACCGATATTGTTGTGACTATATCTTGGAGAAATAAAAATGTACAATACAAAACATAAAATACCTGTACCAAAATGCATAAAAATTACTCGAAAAGGCTTAAGTTGTGCTAATTTCTAAGGAAAGATTTTGAAAATTGCTGGAAGCAGAGTAATTATATAGGAAATCTAACAATAAACTGATTTTGAGCACACGAGAAACACCAAGGCCTAGCTTTTAATACCAAACATCCTGATAAACTTACCGAAGCAGTATTCTGAATCTGGCTGCCAGACCGTGCAGCACTGCGTAGTGGGTTATGACCCTGAGGCCAAGTGCAATTCTTTCAGCAGGCAGCAAAGCTAATGACATCAGCATCTGAAGAGTCTTAGCAGCCTGTACGTTGGTGTCAACTATGTGTTGGAGGCGAAGCTGCCTGTGCATGCGATAGATTGCCTAAAAACGTAAATTTTCTTGTATAATATAACTAATTGTATGTCACCAGATAATAAATGTCCACATTTTTTCCTTTATACAGTATATTAAACATTTACTGTACAAAATAAGGTGTTACGATAAAAGAGGCACAGCAAAAAAAGCGCATTGCGAAGAAAAGGTCCAGTTAACCCTGTTGGACAAAAGGAATTTAGTCATTTAGTCTCTATGTTCTTAGAAAAAAAGGAATGGTACGCATACACAGAGCGCTCTCTGCTCTGAGCTTCAATTTGGGTACTATCTCGAGGAATGGTTATAATAAAACAATATAATTAGAGTTAAACTTATATATTAAGTTATTATATATACCTGTGCAAAATGAAAGAAGCATCCGACTACTCGAGCATTAGGCCATACTAACTGAGCAGCATTGCTCATAGCCAACTCAAAGTCAGTCAAAATGACCTGCGGATTCCAATCAGGAATCAATTGTTTTTAAAAATACGAAAACACCTTGGTAGGAGTCCTGTGTTTTCCTCGTCATTAGCACAAAAGCTACCGGAAACAGCTGAAACACGAAGAATAGTTTGTTAGTTTTAGTAACTTCCTGGGTTATTAAGAGTTTTAATTACAATTGATAATTTTTCTACATGATCTCTTTAATCGATGATAATATCTAGTTAATGCTGCTTTAGTACAAAATGCGTAAAGAAATCACATTGATTGCCCTTTAAGAAGTCCAATTTTTACATTGTTTGTGTCTTTTGTAGGTGCCATATCGTTAGTCCGAAATAACTTTTCAGCCACAAATTACGTATATAATATAGATTAGTTTAAAACCATGTAATATAGACTAATTTAATGCACTACATCTTTTTATTTCAGAAATAATGTTTTTCTAAAGATTACGCCTCAAGATTAAGGTAAACACATTTACATGTTTATATACCTGAAGAGTGTTAAGATAAACAACGGGTAAATTGCAACTATAAACTATATAACAAACTATTAAATTTGGAATTAAAATGTATTAGGCGATTATTGCTTTAAACAAATTAGGTTATTATAAATTCATAGTCATGCTATATAGGACGGGATCGATTAATTCCTCCTATCCACGTGTACATAATTAAAATACGACCTCCGGTTACTGCTAATACTTTGTAGGTAAGAAGACTCGGCGGGTTCTACACCTGGAAGTAGCGCTGAGTGATAAGTGATAAGACAGGAAGAGAGGGAAGGAGGCAATAAGGTTGAGCTTGCAACAGTATAGCAAAACTCTGACCGCTATAGATCGCATGCGCATCGTCGTATCCTGTTTTCAGTGAAACGCAGCCAGCTGGCACATTCCACTCCACCCCAAGGGTGCGCCTGAATTAGCACCCCCTGGACATAGCACCCCCTCGCTACTGCGACTGACGTCATTTTGACGTCACGAAAGGGGGTGCTAAATCAGCACAGTGGCCGTGTCCAGGCCCTGAATAAGCACCCCCTTCGAATACGGGGGTCCTAATTCAGCGCCTTGACCGTGTTCATGTGCTGATTATAGCACCCCCTTCGAATAGGGGGGTCCTAATTCAGCGCCTTGACCGTGCCCATGTGCTGATTTAGCACCCCCTTTGAATCTGGGGGCTGCTAAATCATCGCAATGATGAGATGAATAATTACCCCAATGGAATAGAATAATAAACGTTTAACCATATTGCGATTTATTTTTCAATAAAATAATATATATATATATATAATATATTATATATAGTCATATATATTATATATAATTGTATATATATAATAATTTAAATATATATTTCAATGAGTATATTTTACTGCATTGCTGTGGTTTACTTCATATTTCAAAAACAAACAGTTCATTACCAATTGTAAAAAACTATGCATGAAGTATACTTAAGTAAAAAACTAGATTCTAGGCATTCAAATACAGGTTAATTTTAAAGTAAAATTAATTTGAAATCATGGTTCGAACAACGCAGAGGAACTGATATTGCGTAAATCCGGCATGCGTAATAAATATACATAGTCAGAGATTATATCAACCTATTAACCACTTTAAAAACAATTATTTATTTATTTTAATTTTTCGAATACCAATCAAAAGCGGGAAAATTTAGAACCGTGAAATTGTAATTATGGCGACGGCTAAGAGCCAATTATTTTTAAGGACCCCATCATAAACTGAATTATACTACCTATTTAAACTGAATAGTATAATTCAAACACACTTGACAAACAATTTAAATATTATTTTATATCTACAAGAATCAATATCATTCAGTTTTATATCCATATTAGTGAGTTCAACTATAATTAAAAAAAACGTTGAAAACAATGTTAAAACACGTAGCAATAAATATACTACCATATTTTCAAAAGCGTTATTGCTTAGGTCAAAACATACATTTATATAATGAGTATTATGGATCTACATTGCTTAATTTCCCCTCTGTCGGTTAGTGTGCGTTTTTTTTGTTGTTGTAGTTAAAAATGGAATATCTTTTAAAATCTAAAAAGAAAACCTAATAAATTTAATCTTACCAAGTCTTGGTCAAAATTTTATGGCGGCTAAAAATATATAATGATGTTATCTTTAATACTTTCACAATAGTTGCTATTAAAATATTTTACCTTTTAACTTCTTAAAATCTGCAATTATTCTAAATATTGCAAGAAAATGAATTTGAGAGAGTTCTATCACAAATCTAATGACCAAATATATAAAATATCATATGCACAGATTTACTGTAACAAACCACTGTCGACATTGAGGTTCTCAGCGAGTAGGTCACGATACAAAAATCGATTAAACGGCAGCTCCAGAATATCTTATGCCAATTGTGCTCACATCTTAGTCCCTTCATTTAAAGTACAGGAAATACATTAATATCTGTTGCCAAGCAACTTTTTTTCTAATAAATTAAAAACTACTAGAGATATTGCAAATTTATCAACAATGAACGCCTTTATTGAACAATGAAGGACAAAAACAAACGTCTTAATTAACAATAATAAAACTGTTGTATTTATCATAAAGCTTAAATTTATTCACAATATATGTTAAAAAAACTAAATAAAGTGACTAGGTTATTTTTTATATATTAAGAATAATAAACAAGAAAAATCGTCCAGTAATATTCAGACAGTAATGCTGTTATAGATGACAAAATCAAAGATAAGCGGTTTTATTGGAAATACATCTGATTGCCGCTTGACTAAATTTTCGTAAATAAATATGTCCTAAAACAACAGATATTTAAATAAATTCATTAAACATCAAATATATGATTCTATTCTATCCTTAGATAGGCCTGAAACATGTATTTCAAATGTTTTGCACAATAAATGACAAAAATAAAAAAATAGGGACAAGATACTCTAAAGCTGATGTTAATTTATTTTCACGAACCATGTTTTTTTTACAGTAAATATGCTCTTGAGTTATTTATTATTAGTTTGAAATAGTATTTAAGTAATTAGATTTGTGATAAAATCAACGATCAGATTTATTCTTGTATACCTGCTGGATTTTAAGGCATTCAAAGTTAATCAGATTTAATGGCCGCCATTTCGAAAGTATTAATGATTATTTTTTATAACTGGCCTTATTACCACAAATATTGGATCCAAATTAGGTAGGATTTGTTTATTCGTTTTAAGATATTAAAGCGAATTTGTCTATAAAAAAACACATAGAGACTGACGGATAGGAAACAAAGCACCAAAGATCTAATTCAATATATTGAAATGCGTTTTCCATGACCTGAGCAGTTGCGGTATATAGTCCTAAGAATTACAGGACACTCTGAATATAAAATTAATATACAGAATGTTCCACAACCTCTACCAATATTTTCAGACATTATTCATGGACCAAAGGCAAAAACATTCATATTCACCTCTCTAAAACTAAATAATTACTCAAATAGCCACAATTTTGCTTTGTTTTTGTCTTTTTTACTTTACTATTTATATTTGATGGATTTTTAGGTTTAAAATTTTGTATATACCTTTATAACCTTAAGGAATAATTAAATCAAAAATGTAAATTTGTTACAAGCTTTATTTTTAAAAATAGTGATTTCTAAAAAAATCTTTAAGTGTAAATATCTTAAAAGCGATATATGGTAAACAAGATCTCAATTATTACACAATTTAATTAAAAATCCAACGATACCAAGTTTTAAAAATTGGTTGTGAAATAAGGGAGATAGTTTGTTTTATAAAACCAATTACTGTTTTTTAAAACCAATTACCAAACAATATCCGCCTTTTATTATGTGGACAGCACTGAATGTGGGCTGCAACAATCAGCTGTTTTGATTTTAGCTGCTCTAATCAGGTGATTTTAACATTACATTGCTGAACTGTGGTAATAATGTCCTTAATTATTTGTGAATATAAGTTTATTTTGATTAAGACGTCAGAAAAAACAATCTAATACATGTTGATTACCTAGACCTAAAATTAAAAAAAATGTCTATGTTATAGTTATTATATTTCTATTTAATATTTTGTTTTTTAAATGGAAGACCTCAGACCTACTTCTGGCTTGTAAATTTATACGGAGTTTTTTAGATATGCTATTGATTACGGTGGTAAACGTAGATGCTTAAATGTACCAGTAAAGATTGCTATTTGTTGCAGTTGTTAAGTTTGTTTCTAACCGAGGTTTGAAGATTTTGTTCTACCCGGAAAATAAAACATTAAAAAAACATAAAAGTTTACTGTATACAAAATGAAATATTATGTATATTTGTATAGTATTTTTTTTATTACTACTGAAGTAATATCTATGCTTCTATACATCTGTTGACTACCTAGTTTACAAATCAGCTATAAATATTGCAACGAATTGAAAATTAGAGTGTAACAACGTTCATTACACTTTCCGATATAAATAGCCTTAAAATAAAAGTACAGCTAAGCTGAAGTGTAATTTTAAATTTTACCTTTTTATAGACGCTTTATTAAAGACTTCACTGAGATTTCACTCTTCTTTATACAATATTGTAAGAATGTTCATCCTTAAGTTTGACACTCCCAGATACATGGGGTTAGAAGTGCACGTGTGACTAATGTAAAACACAATAGTTAAAGATTCTTTAACTGCATACAAACAGGCGATGATTTTCAGTTTTTGTCCATACATCATTACCGTGTTCTAGTTTATCTTTTCTCTTTACTCGTGTAAAAGTATCCGTTACCTGGAGAGTATAATATGCCACACCTTGGGCCTGTACACTCGAACATTGTTTGATTTCTTCTTATATTTTTTACGAAATTTCATCAAACAAATTCACTACACATAATAAGTTCTGTATTAATATAGGAATAACAACTGAGAATAACATCGATATTATTACTCGACCACTTGATCCGACCAGATCAGTTTTGGACAGTAGGGTCGGTAGTGCACGGACGGGTTTCGTCAGCTTCGTCAAAATTATGTGTGCACCTACAGTCCTACAATCCATATTTGCTGGTTGATTTCACTCTGTAGATTTCATATTAGGTAGACGGCCGATATATAACGAGCAAAGATGTGAAGGCAAAAATAAGGAGTTTCAAGTTTGTATAATATGTTGGCTGTGGACAGAAAAAAATAATGGATTATATATTGGATGAAATGAGTACACTACGATACATTACGAATTTTAAGCACAAGTTTCTATCCTACTGATAAGTTCTGAAATAATTTGTGCTCTTTGTAGTTATTTCTATTGTTCGGTGTATATAATCTTTCACTCGGTCAGCCAGCGCGAACGTTAGGTGCATGAATGAGGTGCTAACAGTAGGCCACCTGCACATTGAACGCAGGTGCTGTGCGGACGAGCAGGATATGATTTCGTAAACATCGCACATTGTACAAAGACTCTGCGAGCATCCCAGTTTGTGGTCGTGGCGCATTCAGACCCGCGCCGCCCGCACGCGTATTTACAACCCCAAAGTGGCTTCAGTTAGTGATGGGATAACCGAATGGATTTTATAACCGACTAACCAGTCAGTTATTTTTCTAGTTAATCGGTTATTTTAGTCGAATGAACCGATTACCTTTTAAATTCAATCCACATTTTAGGGATGGGGTGGTGGGGGAATGAACCATTCCTGTTGAGACAGGTACGCGGCGCGGCGCGGCCAATTTACTCACGGCCGTACTTAGCTTTGGTGAGCCCTGGTAAAGATATTCGGTCGGGCACCGTCGTGTCCCCCCACCAGACACAGTCCCTTCATATAGACGTGTGACTGGCTCCGGAAGAAATTGTACGAAAACCCGGTCTGAGTTCGGACCTTAATATACAATCAAAAAATTCCAAGCAAACCCGCACTGGCAGAACCGTAATTGAAAACGAAATTTCTGTAATTGTATTATTACTTTTTCCTGTGCATACGTTATAGTCATAACATTTTAAAATGTTATATTATCATATATCATTTATAACACTACAAGATAATTACCGTTCAAATTGCAAAAATTATAATTTATTTTAATTACGAATCACGAAAGTTAATCGCTAAAGCACGATATTTCAGTAATAAAAATAACTTATTATAATAAACGAGCAATTCAAGTATAGACTGTCTGCACAACCAGTTAACTTACAGAAAATTATTCGGTAGAAATAAATAATCTAAAGACTAATTTAAAATAACCGATCAGAATCAACGACTAATTCAAATATAGACTAAGTCTTCACAACCAGTTAACTTATAGAAAAATTAGTCGGTAGAAAAACTAATCTAAAGACTAATTTAAAATAACCGATCAGAATCAACGACTAATTCAAGTACAGACTAAGTCTTCACAACCAGTTAACTTATAGAAAAATTAGTCGGTAGAAAAAACTAATCTAAAGACTAATTTAAAATAACCGATCAGAATCAATGATTAATTCAAATATAGACTAAGTCTTCACAACCAGTTAACTTATAGAAAAATTAGTCGGTAGAAAAACTAATCTAAAGACTAATTTAAAATAACCGATCAGAATCAACGATTAATTCAAATATAGACTAAGTCTTCACAACCAGTTAACTTATAGAAAAATTAGTCGGTAGAAAAACTAATCTAAAGACTAATTTAAAATAACCGATCAGAATCACCGACTAATTCAAGTACAGACTAAGTCTGCACAATCAGTTAACTTATAGAAAAATTAGTCGGTAGAAAAATTAGTCTATAGACTAATTTAACTGGATGCAGCAAAAATAACCGACTAATCGGTTAAAATAAAATAACCGAACTAACCAGTTATTTTCATTCAGTTATTCCCACCACTACCCACCACTAGTTCAGTCGCCAGTCGGGTCTGCCAAGGCGCGTGGCAGAGATATCCGAAGACTGGCTGGCCCGTATATCCTATCTATAGCGTGAGGCTGAGCTGTCTATAACCTTGCATAATATTACGTAGACAAACATGAAGTATGTTATTCATTCGTGTCACAATAACGGCCTCTTCTATCAAATGGACATTCACAAGTCACAAAATATACATTAAAAGGAATACATAATGCGTTCTGTCCATGATATTGAATTATCCACAACTAAACAAAGAAATGTACATGACGATGTTACTTTAATATTAGTTAGGTTAAAATTAATATACGTGCTTGCCGATTGGAGTGTTGAGAATATTAATAATTGGCTTTTATTTTCTTTGAACAGTAGCTGAGAACCACTACCCTGCTTCGTCAGTTGCTTGATTAATTTTATTCTCTAAATCATCAAGAGATTTTGTTTTTATAGTGGTGTCGTCAGCAAACACAACTACAGATAATGTAGTTAGGTTAGATGAAAAATCGTTCACGTAATTTAGAAATAGTAGTGGACCCAGCACTGAGCCTTGGAAAACGCCACGATCGTTGAGTTGTCAGTGGGAAGAAAACTTTATCGAAGACTTATTTTTAATTGTAACCTTTTGTTTCTTATGTGATAAATATGAAGATATTGAACTGTGAACTGAAAAGCCATAAATTCTAATTTCTTTAACATTTTTCTGTGTTCAACACAGTCAAAAGCCTTTGATAGGTCACAGAAAAGAGTTGCAGTATGATGTTTTTTGTCAAAATTGAAAAATAAAATTGTATCAATTAGTTCAAACACTGCGTAGGCTGTTGATGAGTTAAACTGATTTTTATACAAAATGTTATATTTAGTAAAAATGTTTAAGAATTGTGATTGGGACTACTTTTTCAAAAAATTTAGAAATCACTGGAAGAAGGGGACTCAAGATCCTCATCCGCTTTAATTTTTAACTTGTTAGTTTCTCTATTAACCATCTCCCACATCGCGTGTGGCCTATTCCTCGCATCCAATATGAATCTGTCATTTGCCATTTTTTTGGAAGCAAGAATTACTTTCCTTAAGATATTACAATACTTCTTATAGTATTTAGTGAGCTCTTGACAGTTCAGTGATTTCTCTGAGCTTCCATAATATTTTGATCACACCGATAACTGGCGAAATCAATGAATCTGGTTTCACGGTAGTTTTCAAATCAATTGCAAATATAATTAATCAAAGCATAGTCTATCGAGAGATTTACATCATTTTAATCTTTCAAAAAGCTCACGAACGCTTCACAGTACTTGTTTGTATCATCCCTTTGGATCATCACAATGTTGCAAAACGATAGCACCATAGAGCTCTCCACTCCAAAAGAGTTTTAAAATAACACATATAGGTACTCCTTTTTCACGATTCTTAATTTATTAGTCCTCATACCATTGTTCTGCTGCACCGACTGAAGTCGCACTTTCTTCATTCTTGCAGTCTGCTTGTTGCACCTCTTGAAAACTTTTCATTTTAGCTTTCATATCTTATTTCAAACACATTGTGTTTGATATCCCACAGCCACCTCCAGACTGCTTGACATACATGAAAGTACACAAAAGTAAATTAGATTTAGGAAAAACATTTGTAAAGAGTTTCGTCTAACAGAAATATAGTCACCTTGTCTGTGTTGTATTAAGCACTTCTTTAAGCAAACTATATGGTATGTTGTAGTTTTCTTCGGTATCTGGTGGATGAAGTACACAGACTAACGGTAGATCTCCTATTTTGTCAGTAGAAGGTAAAGATGTAAGGATTGTATTTATTTGGTCACATAATCCACTAGAGTCTACAAAAGTTTTATAGTTTGTATCATTCTGTAGTTTCATGATTAGAGATACCTCTGATACAGTTTTAGAGTTTTCACCAATACTTACACGAAACATCTTTTTTTAGATAAGCCTTTGTTATCACAGGTTTCTGAAACGTTTCTCAATCTCTGTCTCCGAAATAGCGTTTCCTTTAACTGTGCATGTGAAAATGTGCATGTGAATAGACTGAACGTTTCTTTAAATACGAAAGTCACATATTCGGTCGGCTTTGAAATAAAGAAAAATCGGAAAAAACTACCTGAAAAACTAATGCCTTCAGGTTTTCTAACAATACGTACACTTCTCATAATAAGCATATAATTTATTATCAATACGATTACTAAATTTTTGGAATTAGTCTGTCTAGGATATAGTTTTGTAATTGTCACATAGAGCAATGTTCTTTGGTCCTTTACAAGACGAAGAATTCTTTCAGAAGATTAGTATAATACATACAAAAGAAAAGTATTTGTTTTCATTCCTTTCCTTTTAAAAAATATGAATAGCTAGTGATTTAAATTTACACATTAAATTACAATTAAATAGTGTATTTGTGTACATTGTTTTCCAAAACCTCTCGCCTTACCTCAGGTCTAAATAAAATATGCGTATTAGACAGCTTTATGTATTTCTAAACTTGACATGAAAGACATCGCTCTCTAAACACAACATGCAGAGTTCTAATATTGTCCAACAAATTGTCTGATAAATAGAATGAAGTGTGACAAAAAGAAGAGGCTCATTGATTTTCAAAGTAATCAAGTATTAGTGGAAAGAGTTTGATTTAAAAGAGGGAAAAGGCGATGAACTCGAAAGGAAGCTAGATCAGTAGGTATGCTGGCACTATCTCTCCCCCTACCGGGGTTCTCACGGTTCTTATCACATTTCCGAAAATAGATACACCCTGACCGGAAAAAACAGTAGTTTGGAGATCAACGTCCTGGAATATCTTGTCTCAATATCACATAACGTAGTTCGATCTGTTCATCTCATAATTATTGATGGATGAACTAATCATAACTTTATTTAAGTGGTACTTTCATGTATACCAATAAATAACCATATGTAGGTATATATTGTCACTATGACGTTATAAGGAACAAGTTTTTCATCAAAGGCAATTAGATTGTGTACAGATTTAATAAAGTTTACACAGTTGTGATTTCATCAGATTGATTTTTGATTATAAATAAGCAAAGTCTCTTTCTTGGTATGTTACAATCAGTACTTTTTTCAACCTCGTTTCTTAACCCTCAATTTTTATTCTGGATCAGTGTTTCCCAAACGGTTTTTTCTCGCGGCACACAACAAAAAACGGCACACCTATTACTTTATGCCATTGATTAAGCTTAAGAAATACTTGATATAAACGTACTTATACAACAAAAATCAGGAAAATTATATTATTTATTAAAATAATATAATTTTTCTTGGGTAAGTGAAAGAAATAAATTACATTTAAAAGAAACTTAATTTATTTTAACTTATTGAGCAAAATATAGTAGTATAATACAACCAGTAAAAGTTGGCAAATATTAAAACAAAATACTTCTTGATTTCCATTATTCACATTCTTGGTTAATGTTAACACTATTTTCCGCTGTAGAGGTTGAACAACGAATAAGGCCAATTTCAAGTCGTGCTCTACTGTTTCTTTTTTACAACTTGGTCGAGTACAGGTGAAGCAAAAGATGGAAGTACTCCCCGGTTTCTTGTACATGGTCACTCATTATGTTTTTAAACTTTAGATATCGGATTCATTTTAGGCCATACGTCATGAGAAATTAAAATTTGAAATTTCTTAGGCGATATTATTTCCTTTAATTTTCTAACCTTCTTATAAGTATTATACGTTTTCATGTATAATACTTAAAACTTACTTAAAAAGGAATTTGAAAACAAATTCACAGATTTCAAGAAAATTGAGATTGTTGTCGACATCCTTAGTAACATTTACTCTTTGGATTCTGTTGATGAATGGAGCAATGAAGGTGCAAATATTTTCGGGAGTAATAAAGTTGCTCTCAAGATACAAATGATCGATTTCCAATAAAATACATTTGTTAAACATCAAAAAGAGAAAGTGTAATGTCAATAACTTTGGATAAAACGTCTTGTTTGTCTTAATAAATATCCAGAAAACTAGCCTTGAAACTTCTTACTTTGTATGGGTTGACGTATGTTTGAAAGCAGCATTTTCTAACATGAACTTCTTTAAGAACAAATTCCGAAGCAGACTTATCAACAAAAAATCTCTTTCATATTTAATGATAATAGCCTGTTCAAACTTTAGTCTAGTCTTCGGGAGGATAGTTTCAGGGCAAAAATGTTATTTTGCTCATTAAAATTGTAAATTACAGATGATACTTCCTTTGGATTATAATGTTTGTTTATTATTTAATAAAAATAATATCCCAAAACTCATTTGTTTTATGTATTTATTAATATTGCAACTACAATAATGTTTAAATAGGACAATTTAATATTTCAATTATCAAGCCACCGTAATATTTCGCGCTTCCTATTTTCTATGACAAGCAATATTTTGTTCAAGCCAATTAATTTAATTTTAATTTTATAGCGTTTATGTTATAATAACAAAGGCGTTACAATAACAACATAAAGAACTTCGGGAATAGCAAAACTAACGTATACTAAGGATTCCAACCAGTTGTAAGTGAATGGGCTATTTTGCGTGGGCCAAATTGCCAGAAATGAAAACTTAAGGGTTCTTAATATTTCGTTAAATATAAAACAAAGGTGGTGAATGACAAACCTAACAAAACCTACCAAAAATGTATGTTGTCTGGAATGCATTTTGCATCGATGTTACTACAATCTAATTACCCATTAATCTTGTTTCGTCACTTTTTCACGGTGTGAAGTATGCCTAGCCATTAAATTAGGGCTGTAAAATAGATATTATTGCTGAAGTAACGAAAAATAACGAGGGAATGACGATATGAATTTCGAAAACGTATTATTAATATTTAATCTGGGTAGGCTAATTTTTATGGTGACACATTGAATTAAGGCTGTAAAGTTTTTAATATTGCTAAACTAACGAAACTTTTGTGAGAACTAACAGGAACTAACGAAGAACTAACGAATAATATGAAAAATGTGGATAAGCTATTTTGTGTATGTCAAATTTACACACACCTGTCGAGTACTACTTTTATTCCAGAAGCCAAAGATATGGCAACCAGAGTTTCTCTATGTAGGAAACAATGTGTATAAACTATATCTGTGTTTTTCTGTTTTGCTAACGTTAGAAAGCCTGTGAAGTGCCCACCCATAAAACGGGACACTTAAACAGGACTGCCATAATATTTTGGAATTTTCAAAGAACTTATCAACTAAATTAAAAATGTCTTGTCCTTTTGTTGTCTCAGGGAGATCTTTACAAAACAGGAATGGTTCAACTATAGATTTTTCATCAATAAACTGTACAAAAGTCACCACCAGTGATTATATAAGTATATGTATCTTTTCAGTGTAATTATACTAAATCAATAATTAAAGAGTCCAGTTCGGTACGTTATATCTCTAAATTGTATGTGTATATAGATTAGTGCACAAACAAAAAGTAAAAAAGTTAGTTAAATAGAGTATAATAATACACATTTCACTGACTGCTCTAACGAGGCCTGTAACTTGTGGGATTAAACAAATTTAATTTGTAAGTTTGTCTGTCTGTCTGTATATCTGTCCGCACGAAAACGAACTAACCTACAAACTTAAAACTGTACCATAAAGCTAAATTAAATTAATTAAAGTTAAATTTATGGTACATGTCACTCCATGGGATTTGGCTAAATGTTTAGACTACATTGGGCAACCGTGATAAAAACGAGACAGTATCAACATGAATAAATTTCAAAAATAAACTCATTAACATATTAACGCATGTAGCCTAACTATCCCAACACATATGTAATTTAATAGTGACTTAGTGTGTAGAATTTTATGATTTTAACACCGATATGAAACCCAATTTAATGAACAAAAATTTGAATGTATTATCTGGAAGATATGCCAAGAAAGACTTCATTTGAAGGTTTAAAATTTTGCATGAAACTTCATTTATACAAGACTGAGTTTTATTATAGGTAATTTTAGTTTCAAACTCTATTTTGTACGATTGTTTGTCTGATTGTGCACAGTGCATCTTCAGAATGAACTGAGACATAGAATAGACATTTTTTATGCAACCTCCGCGAATCCTGTTACTTGATCAAAATAATGTCAATAGATGAATTGCATCGAATAATAAGTTTTCACGGTAAGTATATAAAAACGGATTCACAGGTTAAACTATTTAAGTACTAACACGCTAATAAAATGAAAAGTAAATTTAATTTTCTTTGGTTGTAGTATTGCAAAACATATAATTTATGAAGGTGTAAAAAAATATATAGTTTTCCTGGAGGTATCCTTCATGAAAGAGAAGTTGAAATGAATCATTATTATTATAGAATGTATCATGTCACTAGAAGTTACTCACGGATTGCCTTGCAATTTCGTATGCTTTTCATTTGTGCACGAGTACTTCTTGTTCGAGTGAATTATATTTCCGACGCCGATGTAGTATGCCTTGTTGCCACGATAAAGAAAATCTGTCAAAAGTGTAATATCGTAACATTAAATATGGCCATTATAAATTAATGTTGTCTTAGCATTCTTTTCTTCCACAATTTTGTCTTCTATCCCGATCAAGAAAATATGTATACAGGGCAGGGAAAAGCTTCTCTCAAGACAACTAAGATGGGTTTTACAACCAACTTTATTTCAGCTTATAGTAAGTTAGATAGTGACTCTGTCCTTTATATTAGCGTCACAGTACTGACCAAGCACAGAATAAATTAACATTTGCTAAAATTTAGAGTTTATTTTCACAAAAACTGTTATTATCTTATCTGGATATTTTCTTACTCAGTGCTAAACAGCGGTTGCAGAAAATGTAGAGAAAAGTGATGCTACTATGAAGCTCTCAGTACGTTTTCAAGCCTATAAATGTAACCAAATTGAAAATAGTGGTTAAACTATACAGTTAAACCTATGATTGTATCTACCGTCAGCAAACTATGTTTACACAAAACATACATTACACACATTACATTACATTTAACAGGTCTTTGAATACATTTCCTTGCTGCAATACAATTTCAGAGACCAAGATGAGGATTTTCATAATTTGGAATACGAATAGGCCTATATGTTAATATACAAACAAACTCACTTTCGCATTTATAATATAAGTTACGATGTAGGTCTCAAAAACTTATTTCGGTCAAAAAATTTCCACATTCGGAACTTGCAATCTTCTTTTAGTCTAAGATATTTCCAGTGCCATTGTGCGTTTTACAATGTACCTTTTGTCTCTGTTATCTGCATTTCACTACTGACCATGCACTGTATACCTAATATTTTATAAAATTAAAAGGGTTAAACTTCTTTCAACCTTTTTGAGGAAAATCAGTTAAACTTCAAATAATGCTTTAATATATGTTAATATATTACTAACATATATTATATATTATTAATATATAATAATATTATATATATATATATATATATATATATATATATATATATTTTTTTTTTTTTTTTTTCTTCTTCGTCAGAACAACAAGGCAAACTCAACTATGGTACTGGAAATATCTTAGACCTGAAATATATGACAAGGACTAGAAATATACGCTTTTTGACCGAAGTAAGTTTCCGAGACCTGTATGATCTGAGATTTGTCTTTTCTTGATCGGGATGACAAGGCAGATTCAGCTGTGACGTTATGTATATAATTAATTTGAACCAGAAATGCTCCCACATGTGCCAAACATGATATAATAATTGAGTTAAACTCTGATACTATTTACCATGAACTTAATAATATCTACCTGATGTATGCCTACAAATTAAAATTTTTATAGGACTTCCATCATATTAGCCTACATCATAATTGCTTTTACTAAGTAATATAAGGACTTTGGTTCTAAGATTGCGTGCGAAGCCGCGGGTAACAGCTAGTATTCTATAAATACCCGGCCCATACTAGAACTATAATGAGATTAAACTAACTATTAACTACAGGCCACATGTAAACAAACGATTAACTATATGCCTATAAAGTTGATGTGCTAATGAAAATATGATGCATATATTACCAAGGAATTGACTATGTAGACTCAACACAAATTCCTAAAACTAAATTTTACGTACAATAATTGTAGTGGAAATATAATGATAATGAGGATTATACTTATTGATGAAGGGAAATGTGACTACACTTGATGTTATTAAATGTGTAAAGGTGTAAAGAACGTTTGGAAGTACCCAAGCCAAATTTGACATTTTTTACAAAAAGTTATTGTTTTATGGGTCCTAGAATTTTTAATATTATTCCGAAAAGCATTGCAAATTGTACAAATGCTAAGTTACTTGCAAAAAAATTGAAGTTTTGGCTTTTAAAAAAAAGATAATATTGATCACCTTATTAATATACAAGTTTAATTTGTGTTAAATCTATATCGTAAAGAAACAAACATTATTCTAAGCGGCTAGGTTTTGTTGAAGTTATATTGCCACAATTGCATTTATTTAGTGGGACTTTATGTAGTTAAATAAAATATAAAAATCTTTGTAGCGCAAAATGTTTAATCTTGGAGAAGGAAACCTCTTAACAGGCTTTGCCTTAGAGGCTCTATGTTTTTTGAAAGTAAATATATATTGGATATATACTAGAATATGTGTGTTGCATTTAAACTTATATATAGTATTTTTATTCTTTTAATTATGATAATTTGTGATATTGTATTGTTTAATTGCAGTCATTAAATTTAAGACTATATGTGAATTAATATTATTACCATCTTTTTTGGTAATTTTGCACCAGATTATTTTAGTTGTGATGGATTGTAATTACTTTCGAAAAATAAATATATTCTATTCTAAATTCTATTCTATTCTAAATATGTACATACAATATTCAAGCTCCATGTGAGTTTTAAAATTATTTCTAAAAATGTCGTTCACATAATTATGACGTAGAATAAATACCATTCAAATTGTACTCATTGATGGACTAATTGAGTCATTTATATGTATCACATCACATAACATTCTTCTCTACAATGGAGCGAGAGAACAATGAACCTTCCTGTTGCGGAGCCCGCCGCAGTCTGACCTGTACCTGTACCACGAGCTCCTCATGCATATGAAGATTGAAGAATAGGGCGATCAAGCCAGGAGGAGAGAAAGAGTGGGGGCAGAGCCGAGCAGAGCCGAACAGTACCGTTAAATCCCGAAAATTCCTGACAAACCCTGTACATGCGGCTGATAGCGACCTCAGTTCGGACCGGTTCTGATTTCTATTATCTTACGAATTAATGAGTCGTTGTATATCCGAACATATCTGCAAAACATAGAAATTATATAGAATTAACTATATTAATATTGAACTTTCTTTATAACTCCAAAGACACTTTACAAAATGTGTTAACAAATGTTTAAACATATATAGTACACACTCCACACACACCACACCACTGCTACTGTCCGATGAGACGTTCTGAAAATTATTGATTGTTAGTTCTAAACTATTTATAATTTTTGGAGGGAAGACCAGTCCATTTTGGAATGAAACGGAAGTGGCTGGATAGTTGATAAGTCAAGCCAGCGTTTTCTTCTACGCCAGGTGCAGGGTTTGCAGTATTGGTTGATATATCTCCTTTCTGTGGCATGTCCTTTGATATCTTATCGTATTTTCTTTTGAGAACTTTAGTATTTGAAACACTTTGTTAAGTATTCATATTTTAATAACCTCAAGTTATTAGATCAAGTTTTAACTTATAGCAATAGCAATAGATTTCTCTGTCTGTTTGTTGGATATATCGAGAAATGAAAAATAAGCTAGGCCTATAGACTTGAAATTGTGCGTGTAACTTCGACCAAGCCTGATATGTGTCATGTGTCGTCTGGCGTACGCGATTATAATGCTGATCAGATCTATAGTACATGGTAATTATCGAATAATTTCTAACTAATAGTAATGTAAACCTACAAATTATATTTATTTGATTAAGGCTGTTGGAAAATGCAATGAACCAAATATAATGTTATAAAACAATTTTATTTGTTTACATTTTAATACAAAAGATGCAATTAAAAAGCTCAACTTAATTGTTGATTTTGTATTTTGGAGACCCTGAAGATCATTATTTAACTACTATGCTAAGAACACAAGTCTCGAATCTTTTGAAAAGTTTAAATGTTTTCAAGCATGAATGCTTACAATCACATTTGAATGACTAAGAAAATTAAAAAAAGTACAATTAAATTGAAAATTCACTTGTAAACAAACAAATTTCTAAATTTTGGCGAGTAGGGCTCTTTTTAATCCTCCTGGATGTTTAATCCACCCTCGAATGTTTTCTAGCTACGCCACTGAATGTAACGAGGTTACTTTGTTACAGTAGACTTCCTTACGTCTTTTTGGGGTCTTTCGATACTCCGTTGAATTGGTTTATTTGTATGTAGACAAGATTAATTGCCTGTCATTAATTACGTTGTAAAATCAAGGTTTAATGAAATGCGCTGCATCCTGCTTTGAAAATGTAATATATATGTATGTTTTACCAAATTATTGAAAGGTGTTTAACTCAGAGTAGAAGCTAAAACACAGTGGTACATTTTAAGAGGTTTGTCAGATTAATTGCCTGCAATTTAATTGTGCTGCATCCTGAAACATACAGCATTTAAAATGTGATTTAAATATGTGTATGCTGTACTAAACTACGGAAAAGGGTTTGAAAAATACAGTGATACATTTTAATAGGTTTGCCAGGTACTGAACTAAATTAAATTCAGAGGAGTACGGAGAGAGAACGCGCGGGACTGCTCTTTCCACTATTCCAATACACGGGCTATCTGTAGTTGGCAGGAGGGGCCCCTCCATCACCACTCATTCTCTCCGCCGGTAGCGATCACCTCATTATGCCGCTGCATGAGGAGCTCGTGAACCGGAACACTGTGATTGGGGGACCCCCTGTGATTCCCCCTGACCTGGGCGGACTCGCCGCTAAGCTCCTCCCATTTTCACCGACTGCGCGCATACCTCTCCGCTTGGGGGCGAGTCCAATATTCGACGTTCGCGGAAAGAATCAGATTCGGACTTGGCGGAAAAATCCCAATTCGGAGTTGGCGGATTGTTACGTATTTATTCGGAGTTAACGGACTGCTCCTGCTATAATTCGGCGCTGACGGAATGCTTCAGTTTCGGCCCTATCAGACGATTGAGTTTTATCGGCCTTACTGGATTGCAACTGCTTTCGTCCCTATAGGATTCGGTGTTAACGGAATATTACATATTCGGATCTCACGGACAATATCTTATTTCGGAGCTGGCGGACTCTACGAATAAGTATTCGAGGTTGTAGGAATGTTTACGTTAGAATTCGGAGCTGACGGAAAGTCTATTTTTCGACCTTGGCGGATTATTTTCGGAGCTGATGGAAAGTTTTCATTTTCGGTCTTGGCGGAAAATTTCACTATTCGGCCCTGGCGGATTCGGTCCTCACGGACCCACCCTTAAAAAATCATATGAATCTATCATGTGGAAAGGTATCCCAAAAATCAGTCTTAATTTTGCTCGAAACTTCGTTTATATATAGACAAGAATGAGTTTTATGATGGTGCATGTCTAAGCATGGAATTTATCTGAGCGTTATTGAACGCTTACGGGTCGTACACAATTTATCTTTTTGTCTGTCGGGAAATGTAAAATATCGTTTCTGTAGAATTGCCGTATATCTATTTATCTGCCCCAGGACATTTCAAGAATAAAATGAGCTATAAACTTGACATTTACAATCAACCTGAGCATAGCCTGTCACGTGACACGTGGTGTGGCGTGCTCCTCCCTTGTTATCAATTTTCTGAGACTCCGAGTTTTGAGTTAGTTCTAAGTCAATTTCACGACCTTTATAATAGCTCTCAAAATTAACGTTATTGGAAAGAACACTCGTTCAAACCTCCAAAGAGGAATTAAATCATATATATATATATATAATATATATATATATATATATATATATAATATATATATAGTTCCGCTTTTCTGCAATACTTCAAAAGGGTATCAGCAAAACTTTCACTATAGTTTTTTTATATATTGCTGAACACCGATGTCTCATTAGCTTTCTTCTGCTTTCTGGGTTTCATCATGCTGAGAAAGGCCGAGTCAAAACTGTCACCTTCCATTGTCTGTTGCGAATTGGACAAATGCCTACCTCATGTACTCTTCCTTTTCCTTCCTAACTTCTGCAACAAAATAAGGTATGAAATGCGGAAGCTGAGACGGAAGTATACAATACAAGTATATCAACTTATTTTTGTATTCCATATATACATAAAATACATTGGTATTTTGTAACTTTTAAACGTATTAGATGTCTTTATTTCACACGTCCTGTAGAAAGTTTTAATTCTTGAATCGTTCACTGCCGTCAATAATTCCATCTCCAACCAATTAAGATCTACAGTTACTAGCAAGAAGCTCAGTCTGAGAACCAATTATTGTGGACCCATTTCCTTTTAACTGTAAGCCGACTTACTCTCTTTCGTCGATTATAGAATTATAATGCTGATAGATTAGAGACTGCGTTGGCGTTCGAGCGTGAAATTAAATGAGGTTTGAGAACTTGAGTTTAAATTACATAAGTTAAAGGGTGTTACATTTCATTTGCGCTCACGAGGTAAATGTATTTTTTACACTTGTAAATTTTACAGGTGCCAGTTTGATGTGTAAGAGTGTTATGAATGATATCCTGATGGCCGACATTACATTAAGACATAAAAAATGTATTTTGTGTTTAGAGATATGATAATATTTACAGTCTTAATTTTTATCGTAGAATTTTAAACTCTAGAGTATAAAAAAACCATGCGTATAATTAGGCAAAGTTTGATATTAAGAAATTCACAATTAAATATTAGACAGCTTTTTTGGTTTTCAGCAGCCTAAATGTTTACAACTTAGTGTAAGTTCGTGTTGGTAAATATTGTTTTAAATATAATTTTTTCCTTATTATTATTAAATGTTAAGTAAATAAAAACCACTTAGAAACGGAACCATTGTTTAGACTATATATAGTGTGTTGAACAAAATTATAATTTAAACACCGACTGTTTTATAAGTCTTACGAAAAAAGGTTTTACTGGATCACTTTTTTAAAATGTTCTCAAATGTAAACTTTTCGCACACGTTCTGGACCTTTCTCTTTGCGTAATGTTCGAGCAAATTCCAAACCCACTCAAGTCCCAATAAGAGTTGATTTCACTATGTTGTTTCTTTGAAACAATAAATATTATATACTCTAGGGAGAAACGATTGAATATTTTAAGTAGATTCCAGTGAGTGTGTGTCATAGAACTGTGAGAATATAACTAAAGAATAATCCTATCGATTTAGATATAGTAGAAGATCCATTGAAATCAGTAAAAACCTAGGAACCGTGATCTGCAGCGCTACTTTCCGTATCGTGCCCAACTAGTGTTCACAGCAGAAGAAGAAGCAAAACCTTTGACGCGGTCACCGTATTGAGTTAACCAAACAATTGAATGCCAAAGGAAGGAGGACTTAAGAAAAAAAGGTCTCTCTAATGCCTTGTATTGGACATCTAAGAATGAAGAATTGTACGGGTACGTAGAACACAATCTCACAGCGCGTACTGGTGAATTAATCAAAACTGTTCATTAAGGTTGAGCTTGCAACGGTATAGCAAACTCTGACCGCTAGATCGTATGACCATCGTTTTCTGCGATAAGCAGCCTGCTGGTCCATTCCACTTCCACTCCAAGTACCGAGAATCAGTTATCTGTCCCATCCGTTTATATATCTCTGTCCCTCGTCCCTCGATTGTAGGACTGTAGGTCCACGCCTAGTTTTGACGAAGGTGGCTGACGTCACTTTTCTGCAGGGTAGGACAGTTAGTCCACGGGTGTCGGCGTGGACTAACTGTCCTACTTTTCCAAACTGATAATAATTTTTCCACCTGCGCTCATACTTTATTCAGTGAGTGATACTTCCACTACACACGCACAGCGTACTGCTTAGGCAGTAAATATAAACAACAGCTTTCTCAAACCAAAAACTCAAGGTATCACATATGAAGTGGGTTGCTAATTGGTATTAAATTTGAACAATTCCATACATCACTACATTACTATCTGAGTAATTCCGCAATATCCTAATGAATGATAAACATCTACAGTTAGTTTGTTTTAATTATACCTGATCTTGGTCCATCGTTAGTGTAATAAGGTATATGCGAGTAGACACGTCACTCATAGTACACGTTAATTGAAATGGATAGTTTATTGTTTTTTATTACTGCTATTATTAATTAAAACAACACTTTAGACCATATTTAATATACCACATTTATAATTGTATCAAATTACTTCAAATAGATACAACTTTTGAAAAAAGCCTCTAGATAGACTTTTTGTCTATTCATAGACAAAATCATATTTTATTACTTTAAATAGTGGCTCTTGGTCTATAAACCAAAAATTCAATGAAACTGTCTACAGAGACATATTAGCGTACACAAAAGAGTGCAAGTATATAAGAATACTAACATGTATCAGGAGGTAATATATATTAAAAATTAAACTTTTAAAATAGGTATAACTCAATTAGGGAAATTTGTTCATTATTTGTACCAACAACGAACTTTATGTTCATTAAAAAACAACTTGCAGTATTGACAATTTTACAAAAGGTTATAAAAATTAATTATGATCTCATATTAACAATTCTTATTTTTTAATTACCAACACATGATTAATTATAATTTACAAATAAATGATGGATTGAATAGTAACATCAGATTAACCTAAAATGTAAGTTAACTTACGACTTACAAATTAAATATAATTCTGGAAGAAAATTACTTTACCGACGGATACTGTTATTGAAGAAAATAATAACTTATACAAAATTTAATGAGTGAGACTATTGCCCAAAGTCCAGGTAGGTGATAAATTAAAACAACGTATATTACTCATATATGTATTTATATCCATAGTAATATTTTTAAAACGAGGAAAAATAATATTTTTCAACAGAAATGTTATGAACATTAAGTTTCTTGCATCTTTGTGTGTTTTATTATTGTAAGCCTTACAGTAAATATTATATCTCTATTTTAAGTTAAACTGTACATTTACAAAGTTAGAAACCTAGCTGATAAAAATAAATACCTGTATACCTTTTTTATGTAACATGTTCTGCTCAGTGAATTGCTATGTTATTTGGTATTTACGGTTTTGCTATGACAAGTTTAATCCTGTCATAATACAAGTGCTAAACCACAAACATTTATGAGAATCCAAGTATTATCTTACAAAACTGATATCATATTTTAGCAAATTTAGGATTTAAACAATTGTATCATTACATTTACAGCGAGGCCAGTATTTAAAGGCATTTGACCTATTATATTTTAGTTGATGTCACATAGGTGAAATGACGTGGCCCTTTCATATTACATGGGAAATATTTGTGTGGACATTAGATCCATTTAAAGTAAATTAATTTCTAAAGAAGGAAGTCCTTTAAGCATTGACGCATAAAATAAACATATTTTCACATTATTTATTACTCTTCTGATATATATTTGTACAAAACAAGTGTAACAGATATTGCGGTTTCATACGAAATTTAGAAGCATTACAGTACTCACCAAACACTGCATACTCAATATTTGCTAAAGTGTACAATTAATTAAGAGTAGATTTTTACCAAAACTTTTAATTTTCTTATCTGAATATGTTTCTTACTCTGTGTTTCAACAGTGGTTACAGAAAAGGTTAAATAAGTAGTTGTTACTATCAAGCCAATTCTATGCTTTCAACACCAAATATAAATAAACTGAAAATAGTGGTAAAATAATTACACATATAATTGTGCTAAGTATTATATAAAATTCTTGTTCTAATTACCTGATTTTTCCGCGCATGATACTTTAATAGTTGTTTTAAAAGACCATCATAATCGTTATAGCAATTCTTAAGTTATAAATGGTGTATTACTTAACAATACACTTAAGAAAATAAACCCGACTTTCATTTATGCATTTAGCTTTTTGTTTCAATCTTTCTGTAGGTGGACTGCTTCTGTAGCGAGTCAGAAAGAACTAGTAAAAAGGCAGTAGTTTACTGAATAATATTTAGCAGATATAGAGTATAGATCTCGAAACATCCGTTCAAGTGCTGTAGTGTGAGTACGGCGATCCCCTGTCAAACCCTCGTCAAAAGAAACCCGTGAGTCGGACAGTAGGTCCACGGTCCCGGCCTGGGACCCACTGTCCACCCCTTCAGAAGCAGGTAAGAAATTACCCCGACAGTTTTACGACGTGGACCTACAGTCCGTTTACCCTGTCCCTCGATCTTCCTGAACCCTAGATATCTGGCAGTTTCAAAAACAGTGTACTGTTTGATGTTTAGCATTCGATCTCTTAGAAATTCGTAACATATATTGTTATACTCAATTTCACCAAGTAATCGGTATTGCTGTCTTCGTAAAGTTCTGAAGTTTATTTATGTGCCAATAAAATATACCCTTGTCTTGTTATATATTAATTTTATCCGGTTGAAGTTACAATGTAACATTTGTAAACAAAAACTTCAAGTTTAGCAAAACAATGCAAAGTAGTAAAATGTTTTTTAAAATTAGTTTTTAGAACTTTAAAAGTAAAACTCGAATTAAACTTGGATATAACCACTTTAAAGCGTAAGAGTTGTCGAAAAGGGTAAGTATGAAAAGACCGGTAAATTTTATTTTATCGGTTGGCAACAATGTTTGACCTTGATTCTATTTATGTCTACATTCCGATTGTTAACGCAGCTGATATTTCTCTCATTAGTGCATTCTGTGTCTAACCATGGAGAAGTTTACTTGTGCGCAACGAGTGTTAATAGTGAAAACGTTTTATCAGAGTGGAGAGAGTTATGCGGCTACTGTTAGGCGACTTCGCTGTACTCTAGGACGTAATGAAGCACCGAATGAATCAACAGTTCGCAGACTCGTGAAAAAGTTTCAAGAAACGGGTTCAACAGTCGACCTCAAAAGTTCTGGACGTCGCCGTTGTGCCCGAACTGAACAGAAACATTGAGGTGGTTTGTGACAGTGTGGCTGTTAGCCCAGCGAAATCAATACGTCGCCGTTCTCAACAATGGGTTTAAGATGTTCTTCTGTACGAAGAATTCTTCGGTACGATCTCAAATATCACCCCTATAAAATTCAGCTGACGCAACAATTGAAAGTGGCAGATCATTAGAAGAGACGACAGTTTGTTGATTGGGTATTGAGAAATTCGCAGGAGGAAGAAAAACTTCGCAATGAATATCATCTTCAGTGATGAAGTGCACTTCCAATTGAATGGATTTGTTAATAAACAGAACTGCCATATTTGGGGTTCAGAAAACCCTCGCATGATTAACGAAAGGGAAATGTATCCACAACGAGTGACAGTTTGGTGCGGCTTTTGGTCGGGCGGCGTCATCGGCCCTTATTTTTTTGAAGATCAGGAAGGGAAAGCTGTGACTGTGAATGGAGACCGATACCGTACGATGATTAGGGAGTTTTTGTGGTCTAATTTGGATAACATAAACATTGACCAGTTGTGGTTTCAGCAGGATGGTGCCACCTGCCACGCTGCCCGTGAAACAATTGTGTTGGTCCGTGACCGCTTTCAGGATCGCGTCATTTCTCGTAATTCCGACCATCAATGGCCACCAAGGTCGTCTGACTTAACACTTTGTGACTTTCATCTTTGGGGTTATCTAAAGTCATTAGTTTATGCCAATAAACCCCGAACCATCAATGAGTTGAAGGAGGAAAATTCGACGGGTTGTCGGCCAAATTGAAGTGGAAACTTGTCGTGCAGTCATGGCTGATTTCATGGACAGAGTTGTTGCGTGCCAGCGTAGCAGAGGAGGACACATGCATGACATTATTTTTCATACATGAAATCGGAAGGTTATATGAACATATTTATGTATTTGATTTCAGATTTTCGTTAAAATAAATCTCTTAATTTGATATATCAAAACCGGCGCTCTTTTTGAATCACCCCTTTATTAATGTGTAAAAAACTATAATGTTGTGACTGTCAAAATGACAACAGATGTCTGCAATTCCTCGTGAAGTGGTCAAAAAAATGTATTGTTCTTTCTCTGCATTCAAGAAGGGTACCTTGAAAGATTATGGCAGTAAACATTTTTTTTAATTGTACAACCCAAACTCGATTGCACCACCGTAATGTTGTTACCCCTCGCAAACAACACGTATACCCGCCCGTCTATTGCTTCATCCCTAGCTGTGCAAAAATTACTGGACCGATACCTAATGATTCCAGACTAGCAAATCGAACCATATCACACTTAGTCAGCCATTTGAAATACAAACCAATCGCACAAGAAAGGTAATAAAACAGACCGGAGAGAAACACTGGATTTACGGCGATGTTGCAAATAATACAGGACCGCTGTTCAAACATTTCCGGAGGACGGGAGATATATCACCGTCACCGTGTTCGGCTCGGTGTACCAACCCACCCTCCCCCCCTTCACCATGCTCACAGCACACACCATGGTGGTACGGTATCTGGTGTGTATAAATATTCACACGTGACCACCGCTACACGCTCACAGGGTTAACTCTCCGGTCACGTGATCTGGTTTGAGTGGCGCTTCCTTATTGTTGTATTCTGGGTCACTATATAACACTATTAAGAGATCAAATACACCCAACTACATACAAACAATTCCTCTTGTAGGTCAGAACGGAAATTCATAAAACTAACTTACAAACCATTTGGGCTATTCAGATATTTCATATAGAATATTTTATTTTCCACAATATTTTTATTGGTTTCAAATTTTATTATTTTCTAGTTATCCAACATAAGAAGATCGTCATCACCTTTTTAGGCTTTTTAGTAACTAAGTAACCTAAAATACTGTACGTTGTATAAGTTTAAAGGTGATTAATTGTACAAAATGCTTGTCCATAAATCACACGTCTGTATGTCAATCTGTATACTTTATATTGTATACCTGAAACAAAAATATTCAAATTTGGTGTTTAAATTTCTTTTATTTAATTCTATATCCTTAATTTTGTCTGAAATAATTAATAATTGACCTCCTTGATCAATACTAGTTCCCACGATCTAAATAACGTACATCCCAACGATCCCACGATCGTTTCAAACGTTACATTTTTCAAACTTCTTAACTTAGTATTTAAAAATTAACAATTCTTTACATGGAAAATCTAGTATTGAACCTTTAACCGGTAAAATTCAAAAAGTTCTCAAATAATGACAATCAGCTGCACGGAACGACAATCAAGAGCCGTAATTGCGTGTCCTTTCCCACCTTTTGGAGTGATAACCCTTGATATAACGTATAAGGCACTTGAATGGGGTCTCGTGTTTCTATAAATAACTCTATTGATATTTGTTTCAAAAGGTCAAAATAAACTAATTGAATTGTACTGTTTTACAGTGGTCTTATGGGTAACAGAAATTGCAACGAAAAAATTGCTGAATAATCAAATATGTGAAAAAAGAAACTGAGTATGATCATATTACATTTTATCATGTGGCATATAACCCATTCATGAAATTTCTTTAGTGGATTGGTTGGCAAAACTGTCGTTACGTTCCATTGGGTCCTTTAATACAATGTTGTATCGGTCTGTTATCTAATTATATTATACTAATCAGGGTACTAATTAAAAATAAAATATTTACTGTATGTGTATCACGCATAATTGTGAAAGGTGTTACAAACTATATTAAAATTAGAAACTTATCAAAGTTTTACTGCTTTCAGTCTTTGGAATTCGGGTATCTTAAAAGTAAACATGTTATGTTCGTTCAAGTGTGTGCATTGTTAAAAGCGTTTATTTTACACTTCAATAATGCTGAAGAATATCAAGGAAACTGATGTTGAACTTAATTTTTATTTATAAAAAGTATTTTCGTATTGGCTAATCTCTAGGTATGTAAAACTATGACACATATGTGTATGCGTAACGAAAGTAACAGTGTAGGATATTACATTTCAACAAGGGCGGGCGGGATAGTAGTATACCTAAACAGGGTACAAAGTTTCGAAAATTACTATTAGAATTTCTGTACACAGATCATTTGTAACATCAACTGCCACAGAATAAACCTCTGACGTATATTTTGATCATCTTATCTTTGAACTGTATTGGAAGTTTTGATATTAAACCTGAGTAAAGGCAGATCCCAGTTCACCAATTTCTTAGAGTGAAAACTTTCTTGCTTTTAAAACTGTGATTCTACTCGCACCCCAGATAAGTCTTTCTCAATGGATACCAAAGTTTCTTTTGAGATGTACATAATGGTTATGACGTACGATTTGCAAAAACTCTCTTCCAGTAATCTTTGTTATAGTGATAATATAATCTCTCTTAGTACTTGTAAAGAGTGTTTGATACTTGGTGGTTTGTTACATCTATAACTGTTGAAAGTTGTAGATTGTGGTTGAATTGTAGTTTTAACCAGTTTCAATCGCTTCAGCTGAAGTAGTTTGATTACCGAGTCAGAACACCGAGTTAAACTGGAATCAACCGCTCAAGTATCAAGTGTTTCAGCATAACTAAGTTTGTTCAGTTATGTTCAGAACGACTTCGTGTTTTCAGTCATTGTATTTTACACTATTGTAGTTAGTAAGCACCACTATCTGTTACAGTTTACCTTAGGCATTTGACGTGTTGGAATTTTGTATCGGCAAAGATTCTTCATTACGTGCCGTTAAACGAATCTTTAACATAATCATTCATTTGAGTTATAGGAATGAAATTATATTCATCTTATTGTAAAATCTTCCAGTTGAAATAATAAAGAATGAATCACACTCGAACTCGGATCTCTCGCTTGCCCGGCGAGTATGCTACCACTACACCACAATGCCCTTACTTTTTGCTATTCAATTGTTTTTATTTTACCGTTTCTGTCACATATGTGTTCGAATAACCAAGCTAACATATCATCGGACCAAATTCGGATCCAAATACGAAAGATACGGTCAAATACAAAAAATGTAATTCTAAAAGTAAGGGCTCCTTAGTGTAGTGGTATAGCATGCTCGCCTGGCAAGGTGAGAGAACGGGGTTCGAGTTCCGGCGGAGCTAGGAGCATGTACTTTATGTGGTTAATCTTATTGAAATAAACATATGCTTATATATATATATACTTACAAATTAATTATATATATATATATAATTAATTAATGAATTTTGTAAGTAAATACAATTTTTAAGAGGAAAAATTATATATTATTTTGCAAAATTTCTCTTTGCAAGTACAAACCAACAAGTACATGCCCCTGTACTTGGCTGGAATAGTTTTTATTTATTTATTTATTATTATTATTACTACCAACAAATTACACCAATTAAGTTCAAGATGTCACAGCACAAAGCAAACTCAGTTTAATAAGGCAGTGAATGGAAAAGCTAAATGATATATAACAATAACAAACTGAAGGCTGGAACTAATTAATGAGTAATATCAAATATAAATGCAGTGATATATCACATAAAAAATATAGATAATAAGTATAATAACTCAAATATAAACAAAACTGATGATAAATGTTTAAATTAAATATTTAAATATAAATCGTGTGTTTGTGATTGAACTACTCCTAAAACGACTAGACCGATTTTGATGAAAATTTTGTGTGTGTGTTGTGTTGAAGGGGATTCGAAATGGTTTAGATTCAAGATTTGGTCGATTTAAATAGTTTATTTAATTATTTTTTATAGATTGTTGTTGATGTTATGTGTGTTTTTATATTGGATCCGGCAGACTGCGCTTACGAAACAATATCAAAGTGAACTGATACTTAACAGCTTGTTAATACTTCCAGCTGAAGTTTATCAAAGAGGCAGAAAACATTTGTTAACATTTTAAAAATTTAGAAAATTGTTATTGTAAAAGTGCTTGATCAGTAGTGTTAGTAATGCAGGTTGCATAGATGACGTCATTGCTTAATTTTAAATTTAGATTGCACCAATGATCAATAAAACTATCTAATGCAATGAAAATACTATTAAACGCCATTATGAAAAAACCTCATTGTACAAATCCTTGAATGTTTGCACATAAGGTAATCTAATTTGGTTAGATCGAAGGTAAATGAAAAAGAGCCGAAAGAAGGACGCTTTATGATCGAAATTGGGTTTCATTGATACCATTTTCTTGAAGGCACACTCCTCAATAATACTGGAAATTTTAATATGCGATTTAATCGTATATTTTAAATACTTTTAATTTTCGTTGGAAGAAGTCAACATGAGCCACTCCCAATTCTCAGAAGACGAGAATGACCTCTATGGTAAGGGTAGCACGTTGGACGGGAGTTGTTAAATTGTTGTTTCGACGTAAATTCATGTACGTATAAAATGATCGAGTTCTTTAGTTCATCTCTTTAAATTGGTTTAATGAAAGATTTCATGGAGGCCAATAATGGAGGAGGACATGACCTTTATTCACATCTTTATGCTTTCTCGCCTGGGAATCAGTTGTATCTATCTTTCTTGTGACGTACCCTGCCTCCCCTCTCTCGTTCCCGCTCGCTTGCTCTGGTTTCCACCCTATATCCTATCACTGTCACTTCAACTAAGTTAAATTGATGTATACCACACACTACCACTGCCATCCATCTCTCATACCGCCGTGATATCTATTATAAACTGTTTACTGCCACTGATTACTTAGTCTCTGTTCCAATGTGAAGGATGTATTATTTTGTCAGAAAAGTGGTGGTTGCGTCTGTAAAAAAAATGAAATATTACGGTATTCCAATCTATAAATCGCATTGTTTGGCTGCAATCATACGAATTAGGGAGATAATACAACAAAAAAAACTGTATTGGCGGCTACCATACTATAGTTACATCTAAGGGTCGGCATATTGTTAAACGGGCGAGTTAACCCAAATTTTTTGGGCATAGGTGTTAACATTCTTATTGACAACATGAGCATATATAGAGTATCCCGAAGAACTCAGAGTTGAACAATACCCTTTTTACTAAAGGCAAAGAAAGTTATACCGGATGGTGTTGAAATTAGTTATTTGGCGTCCTACAAGGCTCAATGAAGGCCCACTTCTCTTTGTTGTGTTTGTTAACGATCCCCCTTCCGTTGTCTCTGATGTAAATTTATTAATGTACACAGATGAAAGCACAGCCTTTGCTTCACACTACACTCAGATCGATTATCCACTTCCCTTGTAGAACATTTGGATTTTATAAACAAGCGGTTTAGTATCAGTAGGCTAAAGTCCAACTCAGCTACTTTTATACCAATTATCACAATTTCTCATAAACAATTTTACATATCTCCAATAATCTGGTTTGAATACCATTCCTACAGGTAGTTTTTCTTTGGTTGGAATTTGATTATAGACTTGCATGGCATTTAAGTTGTATATGTTTGAGTATTCAATGTCCGAAAATAACAGGTTGGTCACGGAATTTTAAACGTCCACGAACGTGAACATACAATACGGCGTGAACAAAATTGTGTGGGACGACGTCAAATTTTTGAATTTAAGATAAGAGATACAGCAAGTTCATTTCTTACCTGGTTGTGGGTGTTTTATTAGCATTCTATTGCGAATGTTGCGTTTTGCTCCATGTCACATTCCTCCCACTGCAGCGTCACAAATCTGAGACAAATCTTGAATCCACCTCCGTCTGAAGAGACCCAAAAGAGTCGGTGACGAAGAAGTTCAAAACGAAACTCTCTGCATAGTTTCAATACTAGAGTAGAGACGCCTACAGTTAAAAGGAGGCTTGTTTGATTTACCCAGCATCCATCAACTGTAATCTAGATGAAGTCGGTTGCACAGTAACCTACTGTTGCCTTGTACTGCACTCTAATCCATGTTGACAAACAGTATGGGGCTGAAAAAGACCATGGGCTCTTTTTTGTAATTCGATACCCGGCCCATATATTCAATATGTGGGAGTGGAATGAACGGAAAGTGTAATTTTTTTTATATAAGTTTTTTATGGCTAACCTCCAAGAACCACAGTGCTATTCTTTTATTGTTCTATTGTGTAACTTTCACTTTGGCTGTTAAAAAAATAAGTAATAAGAATTAAAATCAGAAACATTTGTTTAGTGGTACGGTAAAGATTAATTTCTCTGTATCATTTTTCTCTGGACTTAATATAAAGTATAAGCAACTAAAAAACCCTTGTTTAAAACATGTTACTTGACATCTTTTCTTTATACACTAACCTCTAAAGCAAATAATAAACAATTCTCTGATGTAATATTTTTCTGTAAACATTTTACTATTTCACCAATCACATTATTTCAAGAAGTAAAAAGATGATGTTTTTTAGAATCAACATTAAACATTTATAGATCCAAAAACTGTAAAAATTGAAAACACAACAAAAAAGTATTTTTTATAATTGTAAGAGTTTTTCCAGATGGTTTCTTAATTTTGTCATATTTTTTATAATGCTCATAAATATTGTATGTGAAATTATAAATCATGTTTACCTCTTAGAGTTATTATAAAATTTATATTAACCACTTGAATTCGTTACAATACATAAAAATGGTTTATATGGTAATATCCATTAAAGTAAAACCTTATCAAATGCTGATCCATTTAGAAAACTTGAATAAAGTCTTTTTATTTATATTTAATAGAAATCTGCCTATTTTGTTTGTACAAAGTATAAACTTATTTTGAAGTTGTTAAGTAAAGCGGAGGAAAAACAATTGTTTTGAAATCGGTAACGGAAACGTTTTTCTGTCAAGAACTTGTTTTTGAAATACTAATTATGCAGCTTCGGATGAGCCCGAAGTTTCTTTGGAGTAGTAAACATTGAATACAAAATTGTTTTAATCAAAAACCTTTGCGAAAGGTTCTCTCTGCCGTAGCAGTATTTTCGCTAAGAAATATCTCTGTGAAACAAACTTTACTGCTTTGTTACTGATAATTATAATTTATCTTTGAGTTTAAGACTCGGCATTTACTTAAATTACAGTTTTCATTAAACGTCAAATACGTGTTATATCTGGAAATATTGAAACACCAAATTTTACCAAAATTTATTCCATCCAATTTTGTCTTGATTTCTGAGGCCTTAAGTGACTTAATTGAAGTGTTGAAAGAAAATAATTTGCATACCCTTCACTCTGGTTTTAGCATATGATTGTGTATTATCGGCGATCTGAAGAACTAAATAAACAGTCGGTATTTTTAGCATTATCGCTGCGTTTATAATTAGTTTTTTATATCTATTTACCCCAAATATAATATATTTAGATGAATTTAAAGGACATAATTATATTGGTTAGATAAAACTATAACTTGCACCATACTCTAGAGTTAAATAGTCTCAGGAAGTATTTTCGTGAATGAAACTTGTAACTGAGACTAATAACGGAAAACAATTAAAATTCAAATAGTGAAATATATAATGTTCCTATTGCGCCAATGGCGCAGTTGTAGCGGGTACAGTGGTTATCGTAAGTTGATCGTGGCTGCTGTTTTGGATGGGTGACCGCTGAGCGATCCTGTCCTTGCAAAGCAGCCCGCCTTCCCGGCCGTTGGTGGTGATTTCGAAAGTTACCTTCAAGCCGTTGGTCCCCAGTTTAAGTGTTGGAGAGGGCTTCTTAGCCCTAACTTTGGCTGGTAAAATAAGGATAACTTAACTTAACTTTTTTATTGCTATTGAATCAAACCCACCTCGCAAATAAGAGTGTAAAAATGTGTTTCCCAGATATAAAGCGGAATTAAATGCACATCACTTATATAAAACGTTTGTTGCTTCGTTCATTGCTTTAAAACGTTGATGTTATAACACAACTGCTTAATCTCCACTGTTCTGAAATAGAACTCCAGATCTAGAAATACCACGCCAAGTGCACGTGTAATGAGGGAAACAATACCTGTCATATTTAGACGTGTCGTGGACAGGGAGTGGGCGACAATGACAAGTCATTTGTTACATTTTTGTTCCCGGCAATTTGTAATATTGTTCTTCATGTCCATGTCTGTCGCGCGGCGCCGCACCTTTGGTCGGAGCTGTAAATTTTTATTCGCCTCCCCCTCCCCCCCTCTCTTGATGGATCGTGCAGTCTGTTACATGTTAGTGGTGCATTAGTCAACGCTCCCTTGTTGTAAACCAAATAATAGAGGTTGTTTTACTATTCAATTCAGTTGTGATGATTCATCAAGAAGATAAATATTGGTAATTGTACGGGAACATAAAAGTTGTATGGAGTCGTGAATAGTTTGCCCTAAGAATTGGACTGGTTTTGTGTGAGAGGGTTTTGTAAATCTTCCAGAATGGATTAAAATGAGGCACTTCAACTCTTCTTACCTTTGGATAAAACTCTTGTTCTGCAAG